>NC_136267.1:9938393-10090893 GCF_964187855.1 Myxine glutinosa | reverse complement strand
GCACCTTGAGACGGAATCCAACGTTATACTCTTGCACACCCTTGGGGAAAATATCCGATTTAGCACAACCGCTCGTGCTTCCATTTAACCATGGGGTAAATGGGGGAAAATATACGATTTAGCACAACCGCTCGTGCTTCCATTTAACCATGCGGTAAATGGGGGAAAATATCAGATTGAGCACAACTGCTAGAGCTTTCATTTAACCATGGGGTAAATGGGGGAAAATATCCGATTTAGCACAACTGCTCGTGCTTCCATTTAACCATGGGGTAAATGGGGGGAAATATCCGATTTAGCACAACTGCTGGTGCTTCCATTTAACCATGGGGTAAATGGGGGGAAATATCCGATTAAGCACAACTGCTGGTGCTTCCATTTAACCATGGGGTAAATGGGGGAAAATATACGATTTAGCACAACCGCTCATGCTTCCATTTAACCATGGGGTAAATGGAGGAAAATATCAGATTTAGCACAACTGCTCGAGCTTTCATTTAACCATGGGGTAAATGGGGGAAAATATCCGATTTAGCACAACTGCTCGAGCTTTCATTTAACCATGGGGTAAATGGAGGAAAATATCAGATTTAGCACAACTGCTCGAGCTTTCATTTAACCATGGGGTAAATGGAGGAAAATATCAGATTTAGCACAACTGCTCGTGCTTCCATTTAACCATGGGGTAAATGGAGGAAAATATCAGATTTAGCACAACTGCTCGAGCTTTCATTTAACCATGGGGTAAATGGGGGAAAATATCCGATTTAGCACAACTGCTCGAGCTTTCATTTAACCATGGGGTAAATGGAGGAAAATATCAGATTTAGCACAACTGCTCGAGCTTTCATTTAACCATGGGGTAAATGGGGGAAAATATCCGATTTAGCACAACTGCTCGAGCTTTCATTTAACCATGGGGTAAATGGAGGAAAATATCAGATTTAGCACAACTGCTCGAGCTTTCATTTAACCATGGGGTAAATGGGGGAAAATATCCGATTTAGCACAACTGCTCGAGCTTCCATTTAACCATGGGGTAAATGGGGGAAAATATCCGATTTAGCACAACTGCTCGAGCTTTCATTTAACCATGGGGTAAATGGGGGAAAATATCCGATTTAGCACAACTGCTCGTGCTTCCATTTAACCATGGGGTAAATGAGGGAAAATATCCGATTTAGCACAACTGGTCATGCTTCCATTTAACCATGGGGTAAATGGGGGAAAATATCTGATTTATCACAACCAGTCGTGCTTCCATTTAACCATGGGGTAAATGGGGGAAAATATACGATTTAGCACAACTGGTCGTGCTTCCATTTAACCATGGGGTAAATGGGGGAAAATATCCGATTTAGCACAACTGCTCGAGCTTTCATTTAACCATGGGGTAAATGGGGGAAAATATCCGATTTAGCACAACCGCTGGTGCTTTCATTTAACTATGGGGTAAATGGGGGAAAATATCCGATTTAGCACAACTGGTCGTGCTTCCATTTAACCATGGGGTAAATGGGGGAAAATATACGATTTAGCACAACTGGTCGTGCTTCCATTTAACCATGGGGTAAATGAGGGAAAATATCCGATTTAGCACAACTGCTCGAGCTTTCATTTAACCATGGGGTAAATGGGGGAAAATATCCGATTTAGCACAACTGCTCGAGCTTTCATTTAACCATGGGGTAAATGGGGGAAAATATCCGATTTAGCACAACCGCTGGTGCTTTCATTTAACTATGGGGTAAATGGGGGAAATTGCTACGAGGACAACTTGTTGTTTCCAATTAAACACTAATTCAAACATTTCCCTTTCTTTAACCGTTTCACTCTAGTTTTACAATAAATACCGACATACACCTTATCGAGTTTAACTCCGCACTTAACAATTTTAGCAACAAGCGAAGCGTCTGTGTTAACACCTTTAGATGAAAGGTGCGTTTCTGTTAACGGCTTTAGATGAAAGGTGCGTTTGTGTTCACGGTTTTAGATGAAAGGTACGTTTGTGTTAACGTCTTTAGTTGAAAAGTACGTTTGTGTTAACGGCTTTAGATGAAAGGTACGTTTGAGTTAACGGCTTTATATGAAAGGTGCGGTTGTGTTAACGGCTTTAGATGAAAGGTGCGTTTCTGTTAACCTGCTTTAGATGAAAGGTACGTTTGTGTTAACACCTTTATGTGAAAGGTGCATTTGTGTTAACGGCTTTAGATGAAAGGTGCGTTTGGGTTAACGGCTTTAGATGAAAGGTGCGTTGTGTTAATGGCTTTAGATGAAGGGTGCCTTTGTGTTAACGGCTTTAGATGAAAGGTGCGTTTGTGTTAACGGCTTTAGATGAAAGGTGCGTTGTGTTAATGGCTTTAGATGAAGGGTGCCTTTGTGTTAACGGCTTTAGATGAAAGGTGCGTTTGTGTTAACGGCTTTAGATGAAAGGTGCCTTTGTGTTAACGGCTCTAGATGAAGGGTGCCTTTGTGTTAACGGCTTTAGATGAAAGGTGCGTTGTGTTAACGGCTCTAGATGAAGGGTGCCTTTGTGTTAACGGCTTTAGATGAAAGGTACGTTTGTGTTAACGGCTTTAGATGAAAGGTACGTTTGAGTTAACGGCTTTAGATGAAAGGTACGTTTGTGTTATCGACTTTAGATGAAAGGTACGTTTGTGTTAACGAATTTAGATGAAAGGTGCGTTTGAGGTAACGGCTTTAGATGAAAGGTACATTTGAGTTAGTGGCTTTATATGAAAGGTGCGTTTGTGTTAACGACTTTAGATGAAAGGTACGTTTGTGTTAACGACTTTAGATGAAAGGTACGTTTGTGTTAACGTCTTTATATGAAAGGTGCGTTTGTGTTAACGTCTTTATATGAAAGGTGCGTTTGTGTTAACGTCTTTAGATGAAAGGTACGTTTGTGTTAACGTCTTTATATGAAAGGTACGTTTGTGTTAACGACTTTAGATGAAAGGTACGTTTGTGTTAACGGCTTTAGATGAAAGGTACGTTTGTGTTAACGGCTTTAGATGAAAGGTACGTTTGTGTTAACGACTTTAGATGAAAGGTACGTTTGTGTTAATGGTTTCAGATGAAAGGTGCGTTTGTGTTAACGGCTATCGATGAAAAGTGCGTTTGTGTTAACGTCTTTAGATGAAAGGTACGTTTGAGTTAACGTCTTTAGATGAAATGTACGTTTGTGTTAACGTCTTTAGATGAAAGGTACGTTTCAGTTAACGTCTTTAGATGAAATGTACGTTTGTGTTAACGACTTTAGATGAAAGGTACGTTTGTGTCAATGGCTTTAGATGAAAGGTACGTTTGTGTTAACGTCTTTAGATGAAAATTGCGTTTGTGTTAACGTCTTTAGATGAAAATTGCGTTTGTGTTAACGTCTTTAGATGAAAGGTACGTTTGTGTTAATGACTTTAGATGAAAAGTACGTTTGTGTTAATGGCTTTAGATGAAAGGTACGTTTGTGTTAACATCTTTAGATGAAAAGTGCGTTTGTGTTAATGACTTTAGATGAAAGGTACGTTTGTGTTAATGACTTTAGATGAAAAGTACGTTTGTGTTAATGGCTTTAGATGAAAGGTACGTTTGTGTTAACATCTTTAGATGAAAAGTGCGTTTGTGTTAACGGCTTTAGATGAAAGGTACGTTTGTGTTAATGACTTTAGATGAAAAGTACGTTTGTGTTAATGACTTTAGATGAAAGGTACGTTTGTGTTAATGACTTTCGATGAAAGGTGCCTTTGTGTTAATGACTTTAGATGAAAAGTACGTTTGTGATAATGGCTTTAGATGAAAGGTACGTTTGTGTTAACATCTTTAGATGAAAAGTGCGTTTGTGTTAACGGCTTTAGATGAAAGGTACGTTTGTGTTAACATCTTTAGATGAAAAGTGCGTTTGTGTTAACGGCTTTAGATGAAAAGTGCGTTTGTGTTAACGGCTTTAGATGAAAGGTACGTTTGTGTTAATGACTTTAGATGAAAAGTACGTTTGTGTTAATGACTTTAGATGAAAGATACGTTTGTGTTAATGACTTTAGATGAAAAGTACGTTTGTGTTAATGACTTTAGATGAAAGATACGTTTGTGTTAACGGCTTTAGATGAAAAGTACGTTTGTGTTAATGACTTTAGATGAAAGGTACGTTTGTGTTGACGGCTTTAGATGAAAAGTGCGTTTGTGTTAACGGCTTTAGATGAAAGGTACGTTTTAGTCCGTGGGCTGAGTAGGGTTTACATGCACTCCCCCCCCCCCCCCCCCCACAACTTAACTTCCCGGGTATGTCCATGTACCCCCCACCCTAGGGGTTGGGAAAAAACCATGTTAACAGAAAAAAAACTCATTCCCTCATAGTTTGACCTCTGGTGACCTCATTAGTGACCTCATTTGCATATAACACACATCATTGTAAAGAGTGTCCCAGGACAAACATTTTGAGGGGTCATATGCAACCATAGGATGACGAGGTAAAAAGTTATGGCCATTTGAATTTCGCCTACCCCTAATTTTCGGAAATCACTGACACAGGGGGGGGGGTAACATCAAAATATGCGTGGGAGGTACCTTGGGAATGGTTTTTTTTTCTGTTAACATGGTTTTTCCTAACCCCTAGGGTGGGGGGTACATGGACATACCCGGGAAGTTAAGTTGTGGGGGGGGTGCATGTAAACCCTACTCAGCCCACGGACTATTTGTGTTGACGGCTTTATATGAAAGATACGTTTGTGTTAACGGCTTAAGATGAAAACTGCGTTTGTGTTAACGTCTTTCGATGAAAGGTGCGTTAGTAGTGAAGGATTTGAATCAAAGGTTCGTTAGAAGTGAAGGATTTCAATGAAAGGTGCGTTAGTAGTGAAGGATTTGAATAAACGTTCATTAGTTGTGAAGGATTTCAATGAAAGGTGCGTTATTAGTGAAGAATTTGAATGAACGTTCGTTAGATGTGAAGGATTTGAATGAAAGTTGTGTTAGTAGTGAAGGATTTGAATGAACGTTCGTTAGTAGTGAAGGATTTGAATAGAAGGTTGTTAGTAGTAAAGGATTTGAATGAAAGTTCATTAGTTGTGAAGGATTTCAATGAAAGGTGCGTTATTAGTGAAGAATTTGAATGAACGTTCGTTAGATGTGAAGGATTTGAATGAAAGTTGTGTTAGTAGTGAAGGATTTGAATGAAAGTTGTGTTAGTGCTGAAGGATTTGAATGAAAGTTCGTTCGTAGTGAAGGATTTGAATCAACGGTTCGTTAGTAGTGAAGGATTTGAATGAACGTTCGTTCGTAGTGATGGATTTGGATGAACGTTCGTTAGTAGTGAAGGATTTGAATGAACGTTCATTAGTAGTGAAGGATTTGAATGAACGTTCGTTCGTAGTGAAGGATTTGAATGAACGTTCGTTAGTAGTGAAGGATTTGGATGAACGTTCGTTAGTAGTGAAGGATTTGAATGAACGTTCGTTAGTCGTGAAGGATTTGATTGAAAGATGCGTTACTAGTGAAGGATTTGAATGAACGTTCGTTAGTAGTGAAGGATTTAAATGAACGTTCGTTAGTAGTGAAGGATTTGAAAATCGTTCGTTAGTAGTGAAGGATCTAAATGAACGTTCGTTCGTAGTGAAGGATTTGAAAATCGTTCGTTAATAGTGAAGGATTCGAATAGAAGTTCGTTAGTAGTGAAGGACTTGAATGAAAGTTGTGTTAGTGCTGAAGGATTTGAAAATCGTTCGTTAGTAGTGAAGGATTTGAATGAACGTTCGTTAGTAGTGAAGGATTTAAATGAAAGATGCGTTAATAGTGATGGATTTAAATGAAGAATGTGTTAGTAGTGAAGGATTTGAATGAAAGGTGCGTTAGTAGTGAAGGATTTGAAAGAACGTTCCTTAGTAGTGAAGGATTTGAATGAACGTTCGTTAGTAGTGAAGGATTTAAATGAAAGATGCGTTAATAGTGAAGGATTTAAATGAAGGATGCGTTAGTAGTGAAGGATTTGAATGAAAGGTGCGTTAGTAGTGAAGGATTTGAAAGAACGTTCGTTAGTAGTGAAGGATTTGAATGAACGTTCGTTACTAGTGAAGGATTTGAATGAAATTTGTGTTAGTAGTGAAGGATTTGAATGAAAGGTGCGTTAGTAGTGAAGGATTTGAATGAACGTTCGTTAGTAGTGAAGGATTTAAAAGAACGTTTGTTAGTAGTGAAGGATTTGAAAGAACGTTCGTTAGTAGTGAAGGGTTTGAATGAACGTTCGTTAGTAGTGAAGGATTTGAATGAACGTTCGTTAGTAGTGAAGGATTTGAATGAACGTTCGTTAGTAGTGAAGGATTTGAATGAACGTTCGTTAGTAGTGAAGGATCTAAATGAAAGGTGCGTTAGTAGTGAAGGATTTAAATGAAAGGTGCGTTAGTAGTGAAGGATTTAAATGAAAGGTGCGTTAGTAGTGAAGGATTTGAATGAAAAGTGCGTTTGTAGTGAAGGATTTAAATGAAAGGTGCGTTAGTAGTGAAGGATTTAAATGAAAGGTGCGTTAGTGGTGAAGGATTTGAATGAACGTTCGTTAGTAGTGAAGGATCTAAATGAAAGGTGCGTTAGTAGTGAAGGATTTAAATGAAAGGTGCGTTAGTAGTGAAGGATTTAAATGAAAGGTGCGTTAGTAGTGAAGGATTTGAATGAAAGGTGCGTTAGTAGTGAAGGATCTAAATGAAAGGTGCGTTTATCGATTTAGACGAAAGGTGCATTTCCGTAAACGGCTTTGGTCAAACGTAAGTTCGCTTTACCAGTGCAAACGCACCATTACACCAAAGAGCGCACGCGATGCTTGGGTTAATCCCCGGGAAATGCGAATCCACCGATTGTTAAATCAACAAAACTTTTCACAAAGCAAAAGACAAAACGACCACGTGATTTCATCATAACCGGATCGAATGAAATCCCAAGGAATCCAAATAATGCGCCTTGAAATGTAATCGTATTTTCCGGAAAAGCTGCGGAAAAGTCTTTACAAATAACCAGGTTTACCATCGTCAATTGTAGCGAAAGTGGTTTTAGAACCAGGAATGATGGTGTCATAGAAACGGCTGGGGGGAGAAGAGGGGTCGTGGGGAGGGGGGAGTAGTGGCGATGGGAGTGGGGGACGGGGGCGGCCATTTTAAAATTAAATGTGGGGCATCATTCAACGAACAACACTCGGACAAAATAAAAACAACCACTTGTTACACCATCTCAATATAACAACACTTGGACAAAATAAAAACAACCACTTGTTACAGCATCTCAATATAACAACAACACTCGGACAAAATAAAAACAACCACTTGTTACACCATCTCAATATAACAACAACACTCGGACAAAATAAAAACAACCACTTGTTACACCATCTCAATATAACAACAACACTCGGACAAAATAAAAACAACCACTTGTTACACCATCTCAATATAACAACAACACTCCGACGAAATAAAAATAACCACTTGTTACAGCATCTCAATAAACCAACAACACTCGGACTAAATAAAAACAACCACTTGTTACACCATCTCAATATAACAACAACACTTGGACAAAATAAAAACAACCACTTGTTTCAGCATCTCAATATAACAACAACACTCGGACAAAATAAAAACAACCACTTGTTACACCATCTCAATATAACAACAACACTCGGACAAAATAAAAACAACCACTTGTTACACCATCTCAATATAACAACAACACTCCGACGAAATAAAAACAACCACTTGTTACAGCATCTCAATATAACAACAACACTCGGACGAAATAAAAACAACCACTTGTTACACCATCTCAATATAACAACAACACTTGGACAAAAGAAAAACAACCACTTGTTACAGCATCTCAATATAACAACAACACTCGGACAAAATAAAAACAAACACTTCTTACACCATCTCAATATAACAACAACACTCGGACAAAATAAAAACAACCACTTGTTACAGCATATCAATATAACAACAACACTCGGACAAAATAAAAACAACCACTTGTTACACCATCTCAATATAACAACAACACTCCGACGAAATAAAAACAACCACTTGTTACACCATCTCAATATAACAACAACACTCGGACTAAATAAAAACAACCACTTGTTACAGCATCTCAATATAACAACAACACTCGGACAAAATAAAAACAACCACTTGTTACAGCATCTCAATATAACAACAACACTCGGACAAAATAAAAACAACCACTTGTTACACCATCTCAATATAACAACAACACTCGGACTAAATAAAAACAACCACTTGTTACACCATCTCAATATAACAACAACACTCGGACTAAATAAAAACAACCACTTGTTACAGCATCTCAATATAACAACAACACTCGGACGAAATAAAAACAACCACTTGTTACAGCATCTCAATATAACAACAACACTCGGACTAAATAAAAACAACCACTTGTTACAGCATCTCAATATAACAACAACACTCGGACAAAATAAAAACAACCACTTGTTACACCATCTCAATATAACAACAACACTCGGACTAAATAAAAACAACCACTTGTTACACCATCTCAATATAACAACAACACTCGGAATAAATAAAAACAACAACTTGTTACAGCATCTCAATATAACAACAACACTCCGACGAAATAAAAACAACCACTTGTTACACCATCTCAATATAACAACAACACTCCGACGAAATAAAAACAACCACTTGTTACACCATCTCAATATAACAACAACACTCGGACTAAATAAAAACAACCACTTGTTTCACCATCTCAATATAACAACAACACTCGGACTAAATAAAAACAACTACTTGTTACACCATCTCAATATAACAACAACACTCCGACGAAATAAAAACAACCACTTGTTACACCATCTCAATATAACAACAACACTCGGACTAAATAAAAACAACCACCTGTTACAGCATCTCAATATAACAACAACACTCGGACAAAATAAAAACAACCACTTGTTACAGCATCTCAATATAACAACAACACTCGGACAAAATAAAAACAACCACTTGTTACACCATCTCAATATAACAACAACACTCGGAATAAATAAAAACAACAACTTGTTACAGCATCTCAATATAACAACAACACTCCGACGAAATAAACACAACCACTTGTTACACCATCTCAATATAACAACAACACTCCGACGAAATAAAAACAACCACTTGTTACACCATCTCAATATAACAACAACACTCGGACTAAATAAAAACAACCACTTGTTACACCATCTCAATATAACAACAACACTCGGAATAAATAAAAACAACCACTTTTTACAGCATCTCAATATAACAACAACACTCGGACGAAATAAAAACAACCACTTGTTACAGCATCTCAATATAACAACAACACTCGGACTAAATAAAAACAACCACTTGTGACAGCATCTCAATATAACAACAACACTCGGACTAAATAAAAACAACCACTTGTTACAGCATCTCAACATAACAACAACAGTCGGACTAAATAAAAACAACCACTTGTCACAGCATCTCAATAAACCAAGAACACTCGGACTAAATAAAAACAACCACTTGTTACAGCATCTCAACATACCAACTACACTCGGACTAAATAAAACAACCACTTGTCACAGCATCTCAATAAACCAACAACACTCGGACTAAATAAAAACAACCACTTGTTTCAGCATCTCAATAAACCAACAACACTCGGACTAAATAAAAACAACGACTTGTTACAGCATCTCAATAAACCAACAACACTCGGACTAAATAAAAACAACCACTTGTTACAGCATCTGAATATAACAACAACACTCGGAATAAATAAAAACAACCACTTGTTACAGCATCTCAATATAACAACAACACTCGGACTAAATAAAAACAACCACTTGTTACAGCATCTCAATATAACAACAACACTCGGACTAAATAAAAACAACCACTTGTGACAGCATCTCAATAGAACAACAACACTCGGAATAAATAAAAACAACCACTTTTTACAGCATCTCAATATAACAACAACACTCGGACGAAATAAAAACAACCACTTGTTACAGCATCTCAATATAACAACAACACTCGGACTAAATAAAAACAACCACTTGTTACAGAATCTCAATAAACCAACAACACTCGGACTAAATAAAAACAACCACTTGTTACAGCATCTCAATAAACCATCCACACTTATAATAAACAACCACTTGTTACAGCATCTCAACAAACCAACAACACTCAGACTAAAGAAAAACAACCACTTGTTACAGCATCTCAATAAACCAACAAGACTCAGACTAAATAAAAACAACCACCTGTTACAGCATCTCAATAAACCAACAACACTCGGACTAAATAAAAACAACCACTTTTTACAGCATCTCAATAAACCAACAACACTTATAATAAACAACCACTTGTTACATCATCTCAATAAACCAACCACACTTATAATAAACAACCACATGTTACATCATCTCAATAAACCAACCACACTTATAATAAACAACCACTTGTTACATCATCTCAATAAACCAACAACACTTATAATAAACAACCACTTGTTACATCAACTCAATAAACCAACCACACTTATAATAAACAAGCACTTGTTACAGCATCTCAATAAACCGACAACACTGATAATAAACAACCACTTGTTACATCATCTCAATAAACCAACCACACTTATAATAAACCAGCACTTGTTACAGCATCTCAATAAACCAACAACACTTATAATAAACAACCACTTGTTACATCATCTAAATAAACCAACAACACTTATAATAAACAACCACTTGTTACATCAACTCAATAAACCAACCACACTTATAATAAACAAGCACTTGTTACAGCATCTCAATAAACCAACAACACTTATAATAAACAACCACTTGTTACATCATCTCAATAAACCAACCACACTGATAATAAACAACCACTTGTTACAGCATCTCAATAAACCAACAACACTTATAATAAACAACCACTTGTTACAGCATCTCAATAAACCAACAACACTTATAATAAACAACCACTTGTTACAGCATCTCAATAAACCAACAAGACTCAGACTAAATAAAAACAACCACCTGTTACAGCATCTCAATAAACCAACAACACTCGGACTAAATAAAAACAACCACTTTTTACAGCATCTCAATAAACCAACAACACTTATAATAAACAACCACTTGTTACATCATCTCAATAAACCAACCACACTTATAATAAACAACCACATATTACATCATCTCAATAAACCAACCACACTTATAATAAACAACCACTTGTTACATCATCTCAATAAACCAACAACACTTATAATAAACAACCACTTGTTACATCAACTCAATAAACCAACCACACTTAAAATAAACAAGCACTTGTTACAGCATCTCAATAAACCGACAACACTGATAATAAACAACCACTTGTTACATCATCTCAATAAACCAACCACACTTATAATAAACCAGCACTTGTTACAGCATCTCAATAAACCAACAACACTTATAATAAACAACCACTTGTTACATCATCTAAATAAACCAACAACACTTATAATAAACAACCACTTGTTACATCAACTCAATAAACCAACCACACTTATAATAAACAACCACTTGTTACAGCATCTCAATAAACCAACAACACTTATAATAAACAACCACACTGATAATAAACAACCACTTGTTACAGCATCTCAATAAACCAACAACACTGATAATAAACAACCACTTGTTACAGCATCTCAATAAACCAACAACACTTATAATAAACAACCACTTGTTACAGCATCTCAATAAACCAACAACACTCGGACTAAATAAAAACAACCACTTGTTACAGCATCTCAATAAACCAACAACACTCGGACTAAATAAAAACAAGCACTTGTTACAGCATCTCAATAAAACAACAACACTCGGAATAAATAAATACAACCACGTGTCACAGCATCTCAATATAACAACACTCGGACTAAATAAAAACAACCACTTGTTACAGCATCTCAATATAACAACAACACTCGGACTAAATAAAAACAACCACTTGTGACAGCATCTCAATATAACAACAACACTCGGACTAAATAAAAACAACCACTTGTTACAGCATCTCAATAAACCAACAACACTCGGACAAAATAAAAACAACCACTTGTTACAGCATCACAATAAACCAACAACACTCGGACTAAATAAAAACAACCACTTGTTACAGCATCCCAATATAACAACAACACTCAGACTAAATAAAAACAACCACTTGTTACAGCATCTCAATAAACCAACAACACTCAGACTAAATAAAAACAACCACTTGTGTTACGTGTTCCTCCCCGACCGCCTGGTCTCGGTAAGCCTCCGAACCCCGGGAGGAGCCACGGCAGAAAAAGATATATTATACCGTGTCGAAATCAATAAGGAAACCACACCAATGGTTATAAACAAACCAATATTATATTAAAAATCACACAGGAATAACATCACCAATAACGATAGCAAATCCAGACAATCAAAATCTCTTAAGATGGTACCATCTTATCCAGTACTTATCTCAAACTCACGGCACTCCCAGGGAATGGAACCGAGCACTCCTCAATGTCTCTATAACGCTCCAGGCAAAGTTGATTCGCACCAGCGATCCTTGGAACAATGTCCGATCAAGATCAATCGAGGCGTACGCAGTCGAAGCAACACAGAAGTCACGTGGTCCAACACCCAGCAAACTCGCGGTAGAATGGAAAATCCCCAAAGACGCGTGCCAACGTACACATTCGCCGTTCAATCAGCGAACCGCCGTGTAATCTTCAAACGCCGCTTTAGTGCACAGCCCTCCCTGGCAGACCACCGGAGGGTAGGACCTGAACGCAGTGCGTGGGGCAAAATGGCGGACGGCTCTCACTCGGGCCGGAGCCTCTTGGCAAGGATTCTCCGGAACCTCAATGCCGAAACCTGACTACGCAGGTTCCTCAATATTCCAGCGACAACACCTATCGCACGAACTTCCTTTCAAGGTCTCAAAGTTCCCTCGCGACATTCGCTCGACCATGCCCGTTACAGAGCTTTGACCCACGTCTTCCCCGACCTTTGCCTCATGACCTCTTCCTCTTCGCTCCACGTCTTCCGGTGCATGATCCGATTTCCTGTTTCATTTTTACCATGAGCGCTTTTAACCTTTTAATCACAATAACCATTTCCTTTAAACAACAATAATCACCGTTTCCTTCCAACCCCAATAAGAATAATAATACATAACCAGAAATGTTACAAGTGGATGGAAACCACAACCATGGAAGGGACGAATCCGTAACACTCCCCCCCCCCCCCCTCAAGAAAGAAAGTTTGAACACCGCGAAACCTTTCTTTGCAAGCAAACTCTTGAAACCAACAAAAGTAAACTCACAACCCAAATCATAAATTCCCGTGGGCAACAATAATCAATTTTCCCCAAAATAAAGCAACAAAATTCGAACAACCCACAGAGATTTCCAAAGTTAATTGACTCTGGACAAAGCGTCAGCCACGACATTGTCCCTGCCCTTTACATGTTCAATTTCCCAGTTGGACTCCTGCAAAACCAAACTCCATCTCATCCCCCTCTGATTTTACTTTTCGTTTCTTTTGAATGAAGGTTAACGGGTAGTAATCAAAATCCAAAGTCAAACAAAACTACAACTCTTTTCCCGGGAGGCCGAGCTGAAAGCCAGGTTCCATGGTGATTGGGGTGGTGAGGCCTGGAAGTATTCACTACATGGACGCCTTTAGGAAGGTGGAGTTCACGGTTAGCCCGTGCAGGAAAGTTCACTACATGGACGCCTTTAGGAACGTAGAGTTCACGGTTACTCCGTGTAGGAAAGTTCACTACATAGACGCCTTTAGGAACGTGGCGTTCACGGTTAATCCGTGTAGGATTTTTTTTTTGCTCGGCTGCTCCGCAGCATTCAGTGCTTCAACTCTTTCTAACTTTCGTAATAATAACGGGTGGACCGCTTGTCACTGTAGTCACGTAAATAGCGGTCTCCCTCTCGGCCACTACCCTGATTATCATTCCTGCGGGAGCTGCCGTAACCCCGGGAGCCTCCGTAGTAATATCGACTGCGGCCACCACCAAAACTACCGCCACGTTTTCCTCTTCTGTAGCCCCCTCGATGCCTACGGCCTGTCTTCCCTACGGCTATTGTCCGACCCTCCAAATCATTACCATTCCAATCCGTCTCTGCCTCTTTGGCATCCTTTGTGTTTTCAAATGTGACAAATCCAAACCCTCTTGACTTTTGCGTTTCCCTGTCTTTTACCAGCCGCACTTCCAGAAGTGGTCCATATTTGCTGAAAACAGAGGTCAGAACTTCTTCCTTTGTTTTGAAGTTCAGTCCACCTACAAATAACTTGTCAAATTTGTCGCCATCCCTACCTGGTGTGGTGTTATTTTCCCTGCTGGGATTTTTACCAACCATCGGGTTACCATAAACTTGACCACCGGCCAAATCATTCCCGATAACCAAAGATTCTCCCTCTACAGGAAGAGTGGCTTGTAATCCTACGGTGACCGGTCCTGACACCAAATCGGACTCCAAATGGATGACATGAAGTGGAGCTCTAACACAGCCACCAATCCCCTGTAAACAAACACTATCACCAGTTGCCGTCTCCTCTGACAATGGCAAGATGCCTCCAAGCATTAAAGATTGATGTGCTCCTGTGTCCCTCAATACCCTAACAGGTCTCCGGGTAGTCGCGTCTCCATCCAGTGACACCAACCCCTCTGAAATAAATGGTTGGTAACCCTTTTGAGGGCGATTACTCACATTTGCCATTGCATTCGGAGTGGCACTAGTCGAACTCCGCTCCTGATTTTTCTTTCCCAGAGCATAACAGTGGGACATCAAGTGTCCAGGTTTATGGCAAAAAGCGCAATTCGGCCTGGAGGAGAACCTCGTGGTTTGTCTCGAACCCCCCGGAGGATAAGTCTGCCTTGGAACTGCTGTCTTCGGATTTCTCGAAGTCGTGGTATCAGAGTGGTCCTCATATTCATCTCGAGGCCGCCCCCATGAATTTTCGTTCTACACCCCTGATGTACCATAGCTCCCCTGGCTAGGTCTAGGCGAGAAGTTAGGTTTCTGGAACCCCATCCTGTGGGTTAAGGCATAGTCATCAGCCATGGTTGCTGCCTCATACAGCTTTGGTACTTTCCTTTCCTCCAGATGAACTTTAATGTCCTCGTGGACACACTGTTGTAATTCCTCCACCAGGATCAATTGCCGCAATAGTTTGAAGTCTTTCCCAACCCCTTTTGAATCAAACCACCTATCAAACATGGTTTCTTTCATTCTGGCAAACTCCACATGGGTCTCACTCTCCCTCTTCCTGGCATTCCGGAATTTTTGCCGGTGAGCTTCCGGGACCAATTCATAGGCTTTGAGAATGTTTTTCTTCACTATCTCATAATCTGCACATTGGTCAATCGGTAAAGCCGAATAAATAGTTTGAGCTTTACCCACCAGAACACTTTGCATTAACATGGTCCAGGACTCCTCAGGCCATTTTAGCAGTTGAGCCACTTTCTCAAAGTGTGAAAAAAAATTGGCTACCTCCTTTTCATTGAAGGGTGGAACCAGCCTCACATGTCTGCCAACGTCCCAGGTGTTCTGACTAGGTGTCGAACCAATCGGCATGGATGGTACCTCTCCCCGTTCTTTCATTAAATCCAGCTCCTTGAGTTTAATTTCCCGCTGAAGCGCCATTTCACGGTCCTTTAGCTCCCGTTCGGCTTTACTCTCCTCTGTTTTTTTCTCTTCTAACCTTTCCTGGAGTTCTCGTTCAACTCTCCTTTCCTCTCTTTTTCTTTCCTCGAGTTCTCTTTCCTGTGCTGCTCTTCTTTCCTCGAGTTCTCGTTCCTGTGCTGCTCTTTCCTTTTCTGCTTCCCTTTCCTCTGCTCTTTCTTGTGCTTTTTTCTCTTCTAACCTTTCCTGGAGTTCTCGTTCAACTCTCCTTTCCTCCGCTTTTCTTTCTTCGAGTTCTCTTGCAGCTCTCCTTTCCTCTGCTTTTTCCCTTTCCTGGCTCAGTAATTGCATCTCCAGTTTCTGGAGCTCCACATTTTCTTGTTCCTCGGGTAACCAATCCAAAGCTCCCTCTTCCCATGTTCCTTGTCCCACCAGAGATTCTATCACCAATCTCTGCATCTCAGCTTTCCTCATATTCATTCGAACCTCCAAGCTAAAATGTCTGGCCAATACCAAGATGTCCGATTTTAATAACGCTCTGAACTGTGCCTCACTAGGGGTCACTGCAAACTTCTCTGCGTCAAACTCCATAGTGACTATTGGTAACACCTGTTAACCTTCGCACAAGAAATTAAAAAAAAAAAATTCTTTTTTTTTTTGGAAAAATTTGGGAATGTTGGAAAAAGTTCCAAATTTGGGAATTCTTTCCCAGACGAAATTTAGGGAATTTTAGATCCCGGAAGCAGACCCAATTTCGAGCCCATGAGTCAATTGGACGAGCCCCCAATTTCTGTTACGTGTTCCTCCCCGACCGCCTGGTCTCGGTATGCCTCCGAACCCCGGGAAGAGCCATGGCAGAAAAATATATATTATTCCGTGTCGAAATCAATAAGGAAACCACACCAATGGTTATAAACAAACCAATAATATATTAAAAATCACACAGGAATAACATCACCAATAACGATAGCAAATCCAGACAATCAAAATCTCTTAAGATGGTACCATCTTATCCAGTACTTATCTCAAACTCACGGCACTCCCAGGGAATGGAACCGAGCACTCCTCTATGTCTCTATAACACTCCAAGGCAAAGTTGATTCACTCCAGCGATCCTTGGAACAATGTCCGATCAAGTTCAATCGAGGCGTAGGCGGTCGAAGCGACACAGAAGTCATGTGGTCGAACACCCAGCAAACTCGCGGTAGAATGGAAAATCCCCAAAGACGCGCGCCGACGTACACGTTCGCCGTTCAATCAGCGGACCGCCGTGTAATCTTCAAACGCCGCTTTAGTGCACAGCCCTCCCCGGCAGACCACCGGAGGGTAGGACCTGAACGCTGCATGCGGGGCAAAATGGTGGACGGCTCTCACTCGAGCCGGAGCCTCCAGGCAAGGATTCTCCGGAACCTCAATGCCAATACCTGATTACGCAGGTTCCTCAATATTCCGGCGACAACACCTATCGCATGATCTTCCTTTCAAGGTCTCAAAGTTCCCTCGCGACGTTCGCTCGACAACGCCCGTTACAGAGCTTCGACCCACGTCTTCCCCGACCTTTGCTTCACGACCTCTTCCTCTTCGCTCCACGTCTTCCGGTGCACGATCCGATTTCCTGTTTCATTTTTACCATGAGCGCTTTTAACCTTTTAATCACAATAACCATTTCCTTTAAACAACAACAATCGCCGTTTCCTTCCAACCCCGATAAGAATAATAATACATAACCAGAAATGTTACAAGTGGAAGGAAACCACAACCACGGAAGGGCCGAATCCGTAACACTTGTTACAGCATCTCAATAAACCAACCACACTTATAATAAACAACCACTTGTTACAGCATCTCAATAAACCAACCACACTTATAATAAACAACCACTTGTTACAGCATCTCAATAAACCAACAACACTCGGACTAAATAAAAATAACCACTTGTTACAGCAGCTCAATAAACCAATAACACTCGGACTAAATAAAAACAACCACTTGTTACAGCATCTCAATAAACCAACCACACTTATAATAAACATCCACTTGTTACAGCATCTCGATGCAAACAACAACACTTAATGTGAATACGTATTGCGTCGAGTGAGAGCTTCGTCGACAATGGTCAGTCAATCGAGTACACAGCCCTCGCAAACATCTGTAGGCCTAGGCCTAGCTAGGCTAGGTTGTTTGAGCTTGGGCTTAGAATTAAAATTCAAATTAATTTTATTGAATGGATAGATTGGGATAGAATGCAGGACTTACCTACTGTAGGCTATATACTAGGTACGTGACAAAAAATTTCAAAAACAAGGAACTCCTTTGCAACTGGTACCATTGGAAAGAGCATGGTGTGGCGGACACAAAAGCCCACTGGCGTGGTGACATCATTCCGCGCACCAAGTGGGTGGTGGCCACGCCCGAGGGGTAGGCGTGGCCTCATGATATACACCGGGCGCGCAGCCCGGAGCGGGCCAGTGTTACAGTGAGCTCCTGAAATAAAGACGCTTATAAGTTACCGCTTGTCTGCTTCCTCCTTGCTCGCAAGCAGCGCGCGTAACGCCGCGCTTTACTGGTGACCCCCTTGACGTTGGATCTGCCGGAGCGATCCTTCCACACGCGACGCCATTGCCATGGCCAACTTCATCAAACTTCCCGAATTTTGGGAGGCTCAGGCCGAAGTCTGGTTCGTCCAGGCCGAAGCCCAATTTCAGCTTCGGCGCCTCACCGGCGATGACACGCGCTATTGCCACGACGTCGCCTCCCTCGGGCCCGGCACGGCCGCTCGAGTTGTGTCCGTCCTTCGCCACCCACCGGACGGCCACAAGTACGAGGCACTCAAGCGGCTACTCCTAGCCACGTTCGGCCTCACGGACGATGCACGGGCCGACCGCCTCCTGGATCTCCCCGAGCTCGGTGACACGCGCCCGTCGGTCCGAATGGACCATATGCTGTCACTGTTGGGCGACGAAGCCCCCGGTTCTCTATTCCGGGCGCTTTTCCGTCGCCAACTTCCAGCGCAGGTTCGCCTCGCGTTGGCCGGGACCAGGCTAACGGAACCCCGAGCATTAGCAGCCGAGGCGGACAAGTACTTCGCCGCTTCGGACACGCGGGCGAGAGTCGGCGTGGCCATCACGGCCCTCGTGGCTGATGCTGCTGATGCTGCTGCTGATGCTGCTGATCCACAGCATCAGCTTATACAGCATACGCAGCATGCTGACACGCACCTCGTGACCGCCGCCACGCCCCGCCCACCGCCGCAGCGATAACCGCCACCGCGGGGAAACCCGCCAACTCCACCGGCCTGGCGGAGCCAGCCGCGCTCCTCCAGCTCCACCACCTGGTGCTGGTTCCACGCCAAGTTCGGCCACGAAGCTCGGCAGTGTCATCCGCCATGCTCCTTCAACAGGTCGGGAAACGCCTGGGCCGGCGCTCAATAGTGGTGATGAGCGCCGAGCCGTCCCCCTGCTGGCCAAGGTGGAGGCGGTGAAGGGGTTTCCGCGCCCCCGCACGATCAGAGGCCTGCAGGAGTTCCTGGGCATGGTGAACTTTTACCATCAGTTCCTGCCCCGTTTCGCCCAGCTCCTGCGCCCCCTGCACGAAGCTCTCCGAGGTAAGCCAGGCAAAGGCGACGTTACCTGGACCGAGCAGATGGACACGGCGTTCACGGGCGCGAAGCTCGCCTTAGCTAACGCCACCATGCTCGCGCACCCGGCGCCCGATGCACCAATCGCCCTCACCACCGATGCCTTGGACTACGCGGTGGGCGCGGTGCACGAGCAATGGGTGCGTGGAGCTTGGCAACCGCTGGCGTTCTTTAGCCGGCAGCTTCGCCCGCCCGAACACCGTTACAGTACCTTCGACCGCGAGTTGCTCGGGCTTCACTTGGCGGTCAGGCACTTCCGCCATCTGCTCGAGGGCCGTGCGTTCACTGCCTTCGTCGACCACAAGCCGCTGATCTTCGCGATGGGCAAGGTCACCGAGCCGTGGTCGGCCCGGCAGCAGCGTCACCTCTCGGCCGTGTCCGAGTACACGACGGACATACAGCATGTCGCGGGGAAGGACAACCCGGTGGCGGATTGCTTTCCCGGGCCGTCGCCCATGCAGTCCACCTCGGCATCGACTATGCCCGGATGGCAGCGGACCAGGCCACTGACCCCGACGTCCAGGCCTTGTGGACCGCCGTCACGGGCCTCCGCGTCACCGAGGTGGTGTTCGACGGCGCGGGCGCGGCCCTCTTGTGCGACGTCTCCCTTGGGCGTCCTCGCCCCATCGTGCCCGCGGGCGGGCAGCGCCAGGTGTTTGACGCCATCCACGGCCTGTCCCACCCAGGCGCGAGGGCCTCCCAAAGGCTGATCGCCGACAAGTTCGTCTGGCATGGCCTCCGGAAGGCCGTCCGCGGCTGGGCCAGGACGTGCCTCGCATGCCAGCGCGCCAACGTGCACCGGCACACCCAGGCCCCGTTGGCCCCGTTCACGGTGCCGGAACGCCGGTTTGACCACGTCCACGTGGACCTGGTGGGACCTCTGCCCCCCTCGCGGGGTTTCACCTACGTCCTCACCATGGTGGACCGCACCACCCGGTGGCCGGAGGCCGTGCCCTTGGCGTCGACAACGGCGGCCGATGTCGCGCAGGCTTTCATCGCCACCTGGGTCGCCCGGTTCGGCGCCCCCTCAGACATCTCGTCTGACCGCGGCCCCCAGTTCACCTCGGAGCTCTGGGGGGCGGTCGCGCAGGGGCTCGGGGTCCGGCTGCACCGAACCACGGCCTACCACCCCCAGGCTAACGGCCTGTGTGAGCGATTTCACCACTCATTGAAGGCTGCGCTCCGGGCCACCCTCCGCGACGGTGGCTGGGTCGACAGGCTCCCCTGGGTCCTGCTGGGCCTCCGGACGGCGCCCGAGGAGGACCTGCGCGCATCCGCTGCGGGTGCCGGGCGAGTTCCTCCCCGACTCCACGGCACCATGGTCCGCGGCACAGCAGCCCTCCGCTCTGCAAGAGACCACCCAGAGGTTCGCCCCGGTGCCAACGGCATGCCACGGGCACCCACAGACGCACATCGCCCCGGAGCTTCGCACGGCGGAGTACGTCTTCGTCCACCACGATGCCCACCGGACACCACTGCAGCCCCCGTATGACGGGCCTTTCCACGTGCTGGAGACCTGGGCGAAGCACTTCACCCTGGACATCGGCGGTACTCCTGACCGTGTTTCGGTAGACCGCCTCAAGCCGGCCCACCTCGACGTGGACCATCCACCGCCAGTGGCCCGACCCCCACGTCGGGGCCGCCCCCCTGCGGGCGGACCCCCGGCACCGCCCAGCCCCGCCGCCATGCCGCCCCCATCCCAGGGGCAGCCAGGGGCATCCCACCTGGCATCCCTGCACCCCGGACGCCGCCGATCGCCAGGGGGCGCTTCGGCCGGATCATTCGTCTGCCCCGCAAACTGGCCCTCCAGGTGCGCGGGAATTCTGGGGGGGCGCGTGTGGCGGACACAAAAGCCCACTGGCGTGGTGACATCATTCCGCGCACCAAGTGGGCGGTGGCCACGCCCGAGGGGTAGGCGTGGCCTCATGATATACACCGGGCGCGCAGCCCGGAGCGGGCCAGTGTTACAGTGAGCTCCTGAAATAAAGACGCTTATAAGTTACCGCTTGGCCGCTTCCTCCTTGCTCGAAAGCAGCGCGCGTAACGCCGCGCTTTAATGGTACCCTTGGAAAGAGCACCATTAAAATGATTCCCAGATCATTGTCCTCGGTCTAATATTAAGAGAGTTAAAGAATTTTGACATTTACCAATTACGCGCAATTTTGTTCCTTTGTAATCAATGGAAACAAAGGAAAAATGTGTGACCTTTTTATATTATGGTCAAACACAAGATTTCGGTGCTCAAATTAACTAAATATTAAAGCTGGATGTGAATAAATATATTAACTAATACATTAAATTGGTTTCAGAACGATATAAACTTGCCTTCAATTAACAAACAATTGTGGGAGTAGAGAGGAGTGGTTCGGCAGTGGGGAGGAGGGAGTGAAGAGTGGTTAGGCAGTGGGGGGGGGGGGGGGGAGGAGGGGACTGAGGAATGGTTATGCAGTGGGGTGGGGGGGGGGAGTGAGGAGTGGTTAGGCAGTGGGGGAGAGGAGTGAGGAGTGGTTAGGCAGTGGGGGAGGGGAGTGAGGAGTGGTTAGGCAGTAGGGGAGGGGAGTGAGGAGTGGTTAGGCAGTGGGGGAGGGGAGTGAGGAGTGGTTAGGCAGTGGGGGAGGGGAGTGAGGAGTGGTTAGGCAGTAGGGGAGGGGAGTGAGGAGTGGTTAGGCAGTGGGTAGGATGGAGTGAGGAGTGGTTAGGCAGTGGGGGGGGGGGGGACTGAGGAATGGTTATGCAGTGGGGTGGGGGGGGGGAGTGAGGAGTGGTTAGGCAGTGGGGAGGATGGAGTGAGGAGTGGTTAGGCAGTGGGGGGGGGGGGATTGAGAGGGATTGAGGAATGGTTAGGCCGTGGGGTGGGGGGGGGGGAGTGAGGAGTGGTTAGGCAGTGGGGAGGATGGAGTGAGGAGTGGTTAGGCAGTGGGGGGGGGGGGGGTGAGAGGGATTGAGGCATGGTTAGGCCGTGGGGTGGCGGGGGGGGGGGGAGTGAGGAGTGGTTAGGCAGTGGGGAGGATGGAGTGAGGAGTGGTTAGGCAGTGGGGAGGAGGGAGTGAAGAGTGGTTAGGCAGTGGGGGGGGGGGGGGAGTGACGAGTGGTTAGGCAGTGGGGGAGGGGAGTGAGGAGTGGTTAGGCAGTGGGGGAGGGGAGTGAGGAGTGGTTAGGCAGTGGGTAGGATGGAGTGAGGAGTGGTTAGGCAGTGGGGGGGGGGGGGACTGAGGAATGGTTATGCAGTGGGGTGGGGGGGGGAGTGAGGAGTGGTTAGGCAGTGGGGAGGATGGAGTGAGGAGTGGTTAGGCAGTGGGGGGGGGGGGGGATTGAGAGGGATTGAGGAATGGTTAGGCCGTGGGGTGGGGGGGGGAGTGAGGAGTGGTTAGGCAGTGGGGAGGATGGAGTGAGGAGTGGTTAGGCAGTGGGGGGGGGGGGGTGAGAGGGATTGAGGCATGGTTAGGCCGTGGGGTGGCGGGGGGGGGGGGGAGTGAGGAGTGGTTAGGCAGTGGGGAGGATGGAGTGAGGAGTGGTTAGGCAGTGGGGAGGAGGGAGTGAAGAGTGGTTAGGCAGTGGGGGGGGGGGGAGGGACTGAGGAATGGTTAGGCCGTGGGGTGGGGGGGGGGAGTGAGGAGTGGTTAGGCAGTGGGGGAGAGGAGTGAGGAGTGGTTAGGCAGTGGGGGAGGGGAGTGAGGAGCGGTTAGGCAGTAGGGGAGGGGAGTGAGGAGTGGTTAGGCAGTGGGGGGTGGGGGGGTGAGGGACTGAAGAATGGTTATGCAGTGGGGTGGGGGGGGGGGGAGTGAGGAGTGGTTAGGCAGTGGGGTGGAGGAGGGGAGGAGGGAGTGAAGAGTGGTTAGGCAGTGGGGTGGGGGGGGGGGGGTAGGAGTGAGGAGTACTCTCTATAATCAACAACTACTTGTTACAGAATCTCATTAAACCAACCACACTTATAATAAACAACCACTTGTTACAGCATCACAATAAACCAACCACACATATAATAAACAACCACTTGTTACAGCAGCTCAATGAACCATCCACACTTATAATAAACAACCACTTGTTACAGCAGCTCAATAAACCAACCACACTTATAATAAACAACCACTTGTTACAGCAGCTCAATGAACCATCCACACATATAATAAACAACCACTTGTTACAGCAGCTCAATGAACCATCCACACTTATAATAAACAACCACTTGTTACAGCAGCTCAATGAACCATCCACACTTATAATAAACAACCACTTGTTACAGCAGCTCAATAAACCAACCACACTTATAATAAACAACCACTTGTTACAGCAGCTCAATGAACCATCCACACATATAATAAACAACCACTTGTTACAGCATCACAATAAACCAACAACACTTAAAATAAACAACCACTTGTTACAGCAGCTCAATGAACCATCCACACTTATAATAAACAACCACTTGTTACAGCAGCTCAATGAACCATCCACACTTATAATAAACAACCACTTGTTACAGCAGCTCAATAAACCAACCACACTTATAATAAACAACCGCTTGTTACAGCATCTCATTAAACCAACCACACTTATAATAAACAACCACTTGTTACAGCATCTCAATAAACCAACCACACTTATAATAAACAACCACTTGTTACAGAATCTCAATAAACCAACCACACTTATAATAAACAACCACTTGTTACAGAATCTCAATGAACCAACAACACTTAAAATAAACAACCACTTGTTACAGCAGCTCAATAAACCAACAACACTTATAATAAACAACCACTTGTTACAGCAGCTCAATGAACCAACCACACTTATAATAAACAACCACTTGTTTCAGCATCTCAACAAACCAACAACACTTATAATAAACAACCACTTGTTTCAGCATCTCAACAAACCAACAACACTTATAAGAAACAACCACTTGTTACAGCATCTCAATAAACAAGCAAAACTTTAACGCAACAACCACTTGTTATAGAATCTCAATTTAAAACTTACAACACTCGTACCAAATAACCACTTGTTACAGCATCCCGATAAACAAGCAACACTTTTACTAAACAACCACTTGTTACAGCATCTTACTATCATTCACCAAATGTCCGTCTGTCCGTCCGTTCCCAGGTACCGCAAAAACGACTGAACCGATCGCAACGAAATTTTGGGTGGGTAATCCTGGGACCCCCTGGAGAAAAATAGGCAATATTGTTTTTTCCAATTTCAGCTTTGGTCTCCAGCATTTTTGGGTTTGGACTCCCACCTAACGGTATTGACCCAGGTACCGCAAAAACGGCTGCACCGATCGCAACGATTTTTTGTGTGTATTCACAGAACAACTGCACTAAAATAGGAATAATGAAAATCTTCCAATTTCAGGTTTGGTCACCGCCTAACGTTATTTTCCCACACCTCTGGAGACGCTTCTTTTTCTTTCGACCTTACAAGTTGACGTGAAACGCAATCAATGGATAAATCCAAAAGACCCTGAAGACACAAAATACCCCGAAGACCCAAAAGACCCCAAAGACACAAAACACCCTGAAGACCCGAAATACCCTGAAGACTCAAAACACCCCGAAGACCAAAAACACCCTGAAGACCCAAAAGACCCCAATGACCCAAAAGCCCCTGAAGACACAAAAGACCCTGAAGACCCCAAAGACCCCACAGACCCCAAAAACCCCAAAAACCCAAAACACCCCAAAGACCCAAAATATCCTTAAAGGCCCTGGGGCTCCAAAAGACCCTGAAGACCCAAATGATCCCAAAGACCCAAATGACCCCGAACACCCAAAAGATCCCAAAGACACAAAACACCCTGAAGACCCAAAAAACCATGAAGACCCATAACACCCTGAAGACCCAATAGACCCCAAAGACCCAAAATGACCCCAAAGACCCATAACACTCTGAAGACCCAAAAGACCTGGAACATCCAAAACACCCTGAAGGCCCAAAATACCACCAAAGACCCTTGAAGACCCATTATACCAAAAGACCATTAAATACCCTGAATAACCAAAATGCCCCAAATACCCTTAAAGACCCAGAGGAACCAAAAGACCTTTAAGACCTAAAAGCCCCTGAATACACCGAAGACCCAAAAGACCCTGAAGACTCCAAAGACCCCGAAGACCCAAAACTCCCCAAAGACCCAAAATATCCTGAAAGGCCCAGAGGATCCAAACGACTCTGAAGACCCAAATGGCCCTGAAGACCCAAAACACAGTGAAGACTCAAAAGACCCTGAAGACCCAAAATACCCTGAAGACTCAAAAGACACCGAAATGGTCAAAGATGCCTATCCCTCTGAAATAACGTGTGGTGAGGCTTTCTCAGTGCGCCGAGTCACACTAGTCTCACTATAGTTCACCAAATGTCCGTCCATCTGTCTGCCTGTCCGTCTGTCTGTCCGTCCTTCCGTCCGTTGCCAGGTATCGCAAAAACGGCTGAACCGATCGCAACGAAATTTTGGGTGGGTAATCCTGGGACCCCCTGGAGTAAAATAGGCTGCATTGTTTTTCCAATTTCAGCTTTTTTCTCCAGCATTTTCAGGTTTGGACTCCTGTCTAACGTTATTGGCCCAGGTACCACAAAAACGGCGGCACCGATCGCAACGATTTTTTGGGTGTATTCGTGGAACCCCTGCAGTAAAATAGGCATAATGTAAATCTTCCAATTCCAGATTTAGGTCTCCAGCCAAACGTTATTTTCCCACACCTCTGGATACGCTTCCTTTTCTTTCGACCTTACTGGTTGACGTGAAACGCAATTGGTGGATAGCTCCAAAAGATCCTGAAGACCCTGAAGACCACAAAGACCCCACAAACCCCAAAACCCCCAAAGACCCAAAACACCCCAAAGACCCCAAATACCCTTAAAGGCCCTGGGTCTCAAAAAGACCCTGGAGACCCAAAACACCCCAAATACCTAAAATATCCTTAAAGGCACAGATGATCCAAACGACTCTGAAAACACAAATGGCCCTGAAGACCCAAAACACAATGAAGATCCAAAATACCCTGGAGACTCAAAAGACATGGAAATGGTCAAAGATACCTATCCTTCTGAAACGACGTGTGGTGAGGCACGCGGAGCGTGCCGAGTCACACGAGTCTTACTATAATTCACCAAATGTCCGTCCGTCTGTCTGTCTGTCTGTCCGTCCGTCAATCCGTCTGTTCCCAGGTACCGCAAAAACGGCTGAACCGATCGCAACCAAATTTTGGGTGGGTAATCCTGGGACCCCCTGGAGAAAAATAGGCGATATTGTTTTTCCAATTTCATCTTTGGTTTCCAAATTTTCAGGTTTGGGCTCCCGCCTAACTTTATTGTCCTGGTACTGCAAAACGGCTGCACCGATCGCAACGATACACCTCCATGCCCGTGGGATTCCCACGGGTGAACCCACTCGTCTCAATAAACCAACAACACTTATCATAAACAACGACTTGTTACAGAATCTCAATAAACCAACAACACTTATAATATACAACCACTTGTTACAGCATCTCAATAAACCAACAACACTTGTAATAAACAACCACTTGTTACAGCATCTGAATAAACCAACAACACTTATAATAAACAACTACTTGTTGCAGCATCTCAATATAACAACAAAACTTATACGATACAACCTCTTGTTGCAGCATCTCAATGAACCAACCACACTTATAATGAACAACCACTTGTTACAACATCTCAATAAACCAACCACACTTATAATAAACAACCACTTGTTACAGAATCTCAATAAACCAACCACACTTATAATAAACAACCACGTGTTACATCATCTCAATAAACCAACCACACTTATAATAAACAACCACTTGTTACAGCATCTCGATATGCCAACCACATTCTTCCTAAACAACCACTTTTTAACAACAAGTCATTGACCTTTTTTTATCACCATCGTTCTCATTTCTCCTGCATTTGCTTATTATATTCCCTTATGGTTAGAATTATTTTCAAACATAATCGTTTTGTAAGGAGGAAATCTTTCATTGAGCATAAGTGCAAGTTAAATGAGGATCATTTAAAAAATGTTTATGTGTAAATCTTCTCACGAACCGAACATTTTGTGAAGCTGCGCCCAAACTGCGCAGAAACTATTTGTTTAAAGAAATGATTCGATTTACCCAAGTTCAGCAATCGAACCATTCAAGTGCAAATATTAATAACCACCCTTAAAGTTCAACCACCAAAGCGATCCAACAACCTTTAGGCGATCTCCTTCTGCACCGCTCATAACCAACCAATCACATGTAACGGCGACGCAATGACCAGGTGACCCTTTCAAATATCGTAACGGCGACGCAATGACCAGGTGACCCTTTCAAATATCGTAACGGCGACGCAATGACCAGGTGACCCTTTCAAATATCGTAACGGCGACGCAATGACCAGGTGACCCTTTCAAATATCGTAACGGCGACGCAATGACCAGGTGACCCTTTCAAATATCGTAACGGCGACGCAATGACCAGGTGACCCTTTCAAATATCGTAACGGCGACGCAATGACCAGGTGACCCTTTCAAATATCGTAACGGTGACGCAATGACCAGGTGACCCTTTCAAATATCGTAACGGTGACGCAATGACCAGGTGACCCTTTCAAATATCATAACGGTGACGCAATGACCAGGTGACCCTTTCAAATATCGTAACGGCGACGCAATGACCAGGTGACCCTTTCAAATATCGTAACGGTGACGCAATGACCAGGTGACCCTTTCAAATATCGTAACGGTGACGCAATGACCACGTGCCCTTTCAAATATCGTAACGGTGACGCAATGACCAGGTGACCCTTTCAAATATCGTAACGGCGACGCAATGACCAGGTGACCCTTTCAAATATCGTAACGGTGACGCAATGACCAGGTGACCCTTTCAAATATCGTAACGGTGACGCAATGACCATGTGACCCTTTCAAATATCGTAACGGCGACGCAATGACCAGGTGACCCTTTCAAATATCGTAACGGCGACGCAATGACCAGGTGACCCTTTCAAATATCGTAACGGCGACGCAATGACCAGGTGACCCTTTCAAATATCGTAACGGCGACGCAATGACCAGGTGACCCTTTCAAATATCGTAACGGCGACGCAATGACCAGGTGACCCTTTCAAATATCGTGCTACATGTGGTTTTGGGTCCATCTCTCAATTATGAAGAATCACCTTTAAAAATTGTACCCTCCGGAATGGGATTAGGATCTTCAGCAAATCAAATCAATGCGTCCTTGTCATACCTAACCTAACCACCGAGTTTCGTTCAAAGCCGTCCACATCCTTTTGAGATATCCTGCTCACAGATAGACACAGACTGACAGACAGACAGACAAGCAAACAATACTGCAGATGCATGATTCTTGCGAAATCCCTCAAACAAATCTGACCTTAAAAATAGTTGGTGATTGAATTCAGTGACCTGACATGCAAATCATCTTCACATTTCAAGTCAATAGGATGAAAATTGATGATTTTAGAAATCTCGCCGATGTTGACCTTTTGACCTTTAGACCTCAAAAGTAATTGGTGGTTGAATTTAGTGACCTGACATGTAAATCCTGTTTAAATATCAAGGCAATTGAATGAAAATTGAGGATTTTAGAAATTTCACCCAAGTTGTTGACCTTTTGCCTATGTTGACCTTTGGCCTATGTTGACATCAACAGTAATTGGTGGTTGACTTGAGTGACATTATATGCAAATCATCTTCACATTTCAAGTCACAAGGGTGAAAATTGATAATTTTAGAAATTTGAAAAAAGGTCGTTGACCTTTGGGCTATGTTGAGGTTTTGACCTTTTTACCTCAAAATCAATAGGCTTCTTCCATATCACCAATTCTATAGTTTGGTGAAGTTACGTGAAGATTGTTTAAAATTGTGACGTGGAGCTGGTTCACAGACAGACAGACAGACAGACAGGTGTGAAAACAGAAGTAAACGATCATATACAATCATTGCAGTTTATGAAGTGACCGATCATATATAATCATTGTAGTAACGTCAGCACCGTCGTTGTGCCAACGGCAAAAACCAAAGTTGGGTCGCCGGTGGACCCACGTCGTTATGGCCCAGGGGACAATATGGTCGGTCGACCTTTGAAAGGAGGCTGGAACAACGTTGGACCGACGTTAATCAGACGTTGGAATGAAGGGTTGGCCCAATGTTAATCAGACGTTGGAAAGGAGCTCCAATGTTGGGCCAACGTTACGTTGCAAAATAGACGTCACGATTGCAACGAATAAACAAAGTGGGGAAATAGTCGTCATCATTGCAAGGAATAGACAACGTCACCCTGACATCAACAATGCGCTTGCGGCCAATTGATCAAATGTCAACGTTGGCCAAAAGATGCTGGGCAGGTCTTTCTAGTCGATCTTTTTTTTTTGGTATTCAAGATCGAGTCTCGTGTAAGAGCTAACATTAATCACAAAAAAACAAGTACACATACATTCAAAGTACACCGCCCCCATGCCAAATAATTAAATATCCTACAGCGCGGCATTGCCGGGGCGCCTCTGGCGCCCGGCAATACCGCAGTGCAGCTCATTGAGGCTGCATTGGGGAGCAGAGGTGCACACTGATTGTTTAATTGTATAATTAAAATCAATAAAAGATTATCACAAAATATTTTCTGAATCAATTGGCTAATAGCATAACTAAACCACTAGTGCTTCATCCGAAGATGAATCTAATAAATATAATTAAATAAGTCATTAATATAAAATAATTAATTAATTGATTAATCAATAAATAATTAATCGATTAATCAATAAATAATTAATCGATTAAATGATTAATCAATAAATCAAAAATATCCTTGATAGCCACATCACTTGGTCACTGTCATGTCCAAATATTAGCTTCCCAGCTCAAAAGGTGCCTGAGATATTGGCTAAATGAGAAAGAAAATAAATAAATGATTAATAATGAAAATAAATAAATAATAATCATTAAAAAATTAAATTATTAATCAATTCGGTCACAGAACACATAAACCACCACCATTTCATCAGAATCTGTAACTGAAAAAAAATTAAAAATTAGTACTTAATCGAATAATTAAATAATTAATCGATTAATTGATTAATTGATGAATCAATAAATCAAAAATATCCTTGATAGCCACATCACTTGGTCACTCATGTCCAAATATTACCTTCCGAGCTCAAAAGGTGCCTGAGATATTGGCCAAATGAGAGAGAAAATAAATAAATGATTAATAATGAAAATAAATAAATAATAATCATAAAAAAATTAAATTATTAATCAATTCGGTCACAGAACACATAAACCACCACCATTTCATCAGATTCTGTAAATTAAAAGAAAAATTTTTTTTAGTCATGAATCGAATAATTAAATAATTAATCGATTAATTGATTAATTGATTAATTAATAAATCAAAAATAGCCTTTGCAGCCAAATCACCTGGTCATTGACATGTCCAAATATCAGCTTCCTAACTCAAAAGGTGCCTGAGTTAATGGTCAGAAGAGAAAGGAAATTTGATTAATTAAATAAGTACTTAATTAATCGCTAATAATAAAATAACTCGTCAATTAATTGATTAATCAAAAACAAAAAATACTGTTTTCGACAAAGGACTTGCTCACTACTGTGCCGAAATTTCAGCTTCCTAGCTCAAAGGATGGCTGAGATATCGCCCAGACAAACAAACAAGAAAGAAAACAAGTACACATACATTCAAAGTACACCGCCCCCATGCCAAATAATTAAATATCCTACAGCGCGGAATTGCCGGGGCGCCTCATAGAGGCTGCATTGGGAGGGAGAGGTGTACGCTAATTGATTGATTAATTGCAGAATTAAAATCAATAAAAGATTATCACAAATTATTTTCTTAATCAATTGGCTAATAGCATAACTAAACCACTCGTGCTTCATCCGAAGATGTATCTTTTAGAAATTTAATTAAATAGGTCATGAATAAAAAATTAAATAACTAATTGATTCACCAATAAAGAATTAATCGATTAAATGATTAATCAATAAATCAAAAATATCCTTGATAGGCACATCACTTGGTCACTGTCATGTCCAAATATTAGCTTCCCAGCTCAAAAGGTGCCTGAGATATTGGCCAAATGAGAAAGAAAATAAATAAATGATTAATAAGTTCTGTGACTGTGACACTTCTGTGACTCACTGGGACTGACACAATCTGTCAATTTCCCAACCCGGATCTCAGTCAACGGAGCATCTTCTCTTCTGGACTTGGTTATGACTAACTTCCCTGAAAATGTCTGCTGCTCTTCTTCTGCTCCAATCGGCTCTTCTGATCATGTGCTTGTTAAAGTGGACATCTCTCTGACCATTGTCAGAGAGCCTCCTCAGCGTCGACGAGTCTGGCATTTCACTCAGGCCAACTGGCACGGTCTTCAAGCAGCCATCAATCATCTGGACTGGTCTCCCATCTCTACTGCCTCTGACATCAACTCATCCTGGGAATTCTTCCAAAGTAAATTGCTCTCTCTCATGCACAGATTTATCCCATCTCGTCTTCAGTTGTCATACCCTTCCTCCCGTCCATGGTACACGGAATCTTGTGGTGAGGCTATTGCCCAGAAACAACTTGCTTTCGTCTCCTGGAAAGCAAATCCAACGGAAGGAAATCTCATTTCCTTTCACAAAGCCCGAAACAAGTGTGTGTCCACCCTCAGGAGAGCCAGGAAACAATATCTCTCCATTCTCAGGACCGAACTCTCTTATCTGTCTCCCTCTTCCAAATCCTGGTGGCATCTGGTCAAATCTGTTTCTGGTGTTTGTTTCCCCTCCATCCCCTCCCTCACCTCAAATGGCCACACGGCTGACTCCGCACGTGAAAAAGCTGAATGCCTCAACTCTGTGTTTGTCTCTAAATCTTGTGTCCCAAACCCATCACTCTCTGTACCCACCGTACCCAGTCATACCCAGCTGCTCCTGGACTCTGTGTCCTTTCCTCCTGACAAGGTGGAAAAGTTTCTGTCAACCTTCGACTCTGATTCTGCAACTGGACCTGACGGCATCAGCCCACGGGTCCTAAAATCATGTTCTTCCACTCTTTCACTCCCTCTCTCTGTTCTCTTCACCCTCTCTTTTGCTCAAGGTCATCTTCCATCTGCTTGGAAATCTGCCAACATCACCGCTTTGCACAAAAAAGGTGCAAAAACAGATCCCAGCAACTACAGACCAATCAGCCTTCTCCCAATTATCAGCAAAGTCATGGAATCCATCATTGCTTCAGATATGAAATCTTTCCTCTTCTCCAATGGCTTGATCTCTGATCATCAATTTGGTTTCAGACCTGGACACTCCACTCTGGACATGCTGCTTCTGCTTTCTCAACAATGGATGGAGGTCCTCAATGCCAAACAGGAAATTAGAGCAGTCTCCCTTGACATATCACGTGCCTTCGATACGGTCTGGCACCCCGCTCTGCTCACCAAACTCTCCTCTTTTGGTATCCATGGAAATCTCCACGCATGGCTGGCAGACTTCCTCTCTAGTCGTAGTCAACGTGTGGCCCTGAATGGGTTTCTCTCATCTCTTCTTCCTGTTCAGGCTGGAGTTCCCCAAGGCAGTGTTCTGGGCCCTGTGCTTTTTCTGGTCTTCATCAATGATCTCTCTGACTCTCTTGAAAATCCTCTCTGTCTCTTTGCTGACGACTCTACTCTCTGTCGCTCCATTCTTCATCCCTTAGATCGGCAGTCTGCAGCCTCCTCACTCTCTGCAGACCTTGACAAAATCACAGACTGGGCAAACAAGTGGAACATGTCTTTCAATCCTGACAAATCTCACACTCTTACGATGTCTCTCCGAAAAGACCGACTGGACAACCCTCCCATCCACTTTCTGAATAATCCTCTCCAAGAAGTTCTGTCACTCAAGCTTTTGGGTCTCACTATCTGCCATGATCTTTCCTGGGAAAACCACATTTCAAATCTGGCCTCCAAAGCCAGTCGCTGACTGGGCATCCTCCGTCGTGCGAAGTCCTTCCTTGGCACACCTGAGCTCCTCACCACATACAAGGACTTCATCCGCAGCTCAATGGAATACTGCTCTCCCCTCTGGGCTGGTGCTCCTGCCTCACACCTAGCTCGCCTTCACGCTGTTGAAACCAAAGCATTCAGAATCATTGGAATCTCCCGCGATGAAGCTAACTCCAAGGGCCTCTCACTCACTCACCGCAGGCAGGTTGGTGGTCTTTCCGTCTTCTACCGACTCCTCTCTGGCCTTGCCCCCCCCAGCTCTCTCTGGGCTCTGTCCCGCAAATATTCCTACAGGTCGCACAAGATCTGCCTGCAACCCTCTTATGGTTAAACTGCCAAAATCAAGACTCTCTGCTCACCTTCACTCCTTCATTCCTCTTTTCTCCCGCCTCTGGAACAAACTCCCTCACTCTCTTCAATCCCACTCTACCCTCCAAGTCTTTAAAACAGCTGTTCACCACCGTCTCTTACCTTCCCCCATCCAAAACCTTGATCTTTTCTACCCCCACTAATTTCACCCCAATTCCACTTTTTCGAAATACCAACTTCTGTCCAGGAAGTCCTTGGTGTCCTTGTGTTTTATACTTCTCCCTCCCCACCCCTTCCCATGCCTCCTCCACCCGGGCCCTCTCCCTTCCACACACCCCCCTGCTCTCGGATGTTGTGTTTGTGTGCTTCCCCTTCTCTCCCCATCTTGTCATCCGCTCCCTCTTTTTGGGTATTTTGTTTGTGAAGTAAATGTTAGCTCTTTAACGAGCCTCGATTCAGTATCCAAAAAAAAAAAAAAAAAAAAAAAAAAAAAAAAATGAAAATAAATAAATAATAATCATTAAAAAATTAAATTATCAATCAATTCGGTCACAGAACACATAAACCACCACCGTTTCATCAGAATCTGTAACTGGGAAAAAAAAATTCAGTAATTAATCGAATAATTAAATAATTAATCGATTCATTGATTAATTGATTAATCAATAAATCAAAAATATCCTTGGTAGCCACATCACTTGGTCACTCATGTCCAAATATTAGCTTCCGAGCTCAAAAGGTGCCTGAGATATTGGCCAAATGAGAAAGAAGATAAATAAATGATTAATAATGAAAATAAATAAATAATAATCTTTAAAAAATTAAATTATTAATCAATTCTTGGTCACTCATGTCCAAATATTAGCTTCTGATCTCAAAAGGTGCCTGAAATATTGGCCAAATGAGAAAGAAAATAAATAAATGATTAATAATGAAAATAAATAAATAATAATCATTAAAAAATTAAATTATCAATCAATTCGGTCACAGAACACATGAACCACCACCATTTCATCAGAATCTGTAACTTATTTTTTTATTTTTTTTTAGTAATTAATCGAATAATTAAATAATTAATCGATTAATTGATTAATCAATAAATCAAAAATATCCTTGATAGCCACATCACTTGGTCACTCATGTCCAAATATTAGCTTCCGAGCTCAAAAGGTGCCTGATATATTGGCCAAATGAGAAAGAAAATAAATAAATGATTAATAATGAAAATAAATAAATAATAATCATTAAAAAATTAAATTATCAATCAATTCGGTCACAGAACACATGAACCACCACCATTTCATCAGAATCTGTAACTTAAAAAAAAATTTTTTTAAATCATTAATCGAATAATTAGATAATTAATCGATTCATTGATTAATTGATTAATTAATAAATCAAAAATATCCTTTGCAGCCAAATCACCTGGTCACTCATGTCCAAATATCAGCTTCCCAACTCAAAAGGTGCCTGAGTTAATGGTCAGAAGAGAAAGGAAATTTGATTAATTTAATAAGTACTTAATTAATCGCTAATAATTAAATAACTCCTCAATTAATTGATTATTCAAAAAACAAAAAATAACTTTTTTGACAAAGGACTTGCTCACTACTGTGCCGAAATTTCAGCTTCCTAGCTCAAAGGATGGCTGAGATATCGTCCGGACAAACAAACAAGAAAGCAAGAAAACAAACAAGAAAGAAAACAAGAAAGAAAACAAGTACACATACATTCAAAGTACACCGCCCCCATGGCAAATAATTAAATATCCTACTGCGCGGCATTGCGGCGCGCCTCCTTCGCCCGGCAATACCGCAGTGCAGCTCATAGAGGCTGCATTGGGAGGGAGAGGTGTACATTAATTGATTGATGAATTGTATAATTAAAATCAATAAAAGTTTATCACAAAATATTTTCTTAATCAATTGGCTAATAGCATAACTAAACCACTCGTGCTTCATTCGAAGATGTATCTTTTAGAAATTTAATTAAATAAGTCATTAATAAAAAATTAAATAATTAATTGATTAATCAGTAAGTAATTAATCAATTAATCAATAAATAATTAAGTAATTAAATGATTAATCAATAAATCAAAAATATCCTTGATAGCCACATCACTTGTTCACTCATGTCCAAATATTAGCTTCCAAGCTCAAAAGGTGCCTGAGATATTGGCCAAATGAGAAAGAAAATAAATAAATGATTAATAATGAAAATAAATAAATAATAATCATAAAAAAATTAAATTATTAATCAATTCGGTCAGAGAACACATAAACCACCACCATTTCATCAGAATGTGCAACTTAAAAAAAAAATTTTTTTTGTCATTAATCAAATAATTAAATAATTAATCGATTAATTGATTAATTAATAAATCAAAATTAGCCTTTGCAGCCAAATCACCTGGTCTTTCGCATGTCCAAATATCAGCTTCCTAACTCAAGAGGTGCCTGAGTTAATGGTCAGAAGAGAAATGAAATTTAATTAATTAAATAAGTACTTAATTAAACGCTAATAATTAAATAACTCCTCAATTAATTGATTATTCAAAAAACAAAAAATAACGTTTTTGACAAAGGACTTGCTCACTATTGTGCCGAAATTTCAGCTTCCTAGCTCAAAGGATGGCTGAGATATCGTCCGGACAAACAAACAAGAAAACAAGAAAGCAAGAAAACAAACAACCAGAGTGAAAACTGAGTACTCTCTTTCAGCGTGCGTCACTGCCGAGCCCCCTCCGGTGCCCAGCAATGACGATTTGCAATGCCTGGAGATGGCATTGGAAAGGTGCGGTGTACAACATAAACGGACACACAAAACATACAATAAAGGGAGCGGGAGACGAGATGGGGAGAGAGAAGGAAGCACACAAGTACAACAGCAGAGAACAGGGACATCGGGAGATCTGTGGGAGGGAGAGGGCTTGGGGTGAGGAGGCACGGGAAGGGGGGGGGGGGGGAGAGGTATAAAACACATGGACACTGCTCGGACTTCCAGGAAAGAAGTCGGTACTTTAAAAAAGTGGATTTGGGGTGAATTAGCGGGGGTAGAAAAGATCAAGGTTTTGGATGGGGGAAGATAAGAGATGGTGGTGAACAGCTGTTTTAAAAACCTGGAGGGAGGAGTGGGATTGAAGAGAGTGAGGGAGTTTGTTCCAGATGCGGGAGAAAAGAGGAATGAAAAAGTGAAGGTGAGCAGAGAATGAAGATGAGCATTTGCAGTGAAGAGGAGTAAAGGTGAGCAGAGTCTTCATTTTGGCAGTTTAAGCATAAGAGGGTTGCTGGCAGATATTGTGCGACCTGTAGGAATATTTGGGGGACAGAGCACAGACAGAGATGGGGGGGCAACGCCGGAGAGGAGACGGTAGAAGACAGAAAGACCACCAACCTGCCTGCGGTGAGTAAGTGAAAGGCCCTCGGAGTTAGCTTCATTGCAGGAGATTCCAATGATTCTGAAAGCTTTGGTTTCAACAGCGTGAAGACGAGCTAGGTGTGAGGCAGGAGCACCAGCCCAGAGGAGAGAGCAGTACTCCATTGAGCTGCGGATGAAAGCCTTGTATGTGGTGAGGAGCTCAGGTGTGCCAAGGAAGGACTTCGTATGACGGAGGACGCCCAGTCGGCGACTGGCTTTGGAGGCCAGATTGGAAATGTGGTTGCCCAGATATTAGGTTGAATATGCCTAGTTATTAGGTTGAATATACCTAGTTATTAGGTTGAATATGCCTCATTATTAGGTTGAATATGCCTCGTTATTAGGTTGAATATGCCTAGTTATTTGGTTGAATATGCTTAGTTATTAGGTAATATACCTTGATTGTTTAATATGCCTAGTTATTAGGTTGAATATGCCTAGTTATTAGGTTGAATATGCCTAGTTATTAGGTTGAATATGCTTCGTTATTTTGTTGAATATGCCTAGTTATTAGGTTGACTATGCCTCGTTATTAGGTTGAATATGCCTTGTTATTAGGTTGAATATGCCGAGTTATTCGGTTGAATATGCCTCGTTATAAGGTTGAATATGCCTAGTTATTAGGTTGACTATGCCTCTTTATTAGGTTGAATATGCCTTGTTATTAGGTTGAATATGCCGAGTTATTCGGTTGAATATGCCGAGTTATTAGGTTGAATATGCAGAGTTATTTGGTTGAATATGCCGAGTTATTAGGTTGAATATGCCTAGTTCTTAGATTGAATATGCCTTGTTATTAGGTTGAATATGCCGAGTTATTAGGTTGAATATGCCGAGTTATTAGGTTGAATATGCAGAGTTATTTGGTTGAATATGCCGAGTTATTAGGTTGAATATGCCTAGTTCTTAGATTGAATATGCCTTGTTATTAGGTTGAATATGCCGAGTTATTAGGTTGAATATGCAGAGTTATTTGGTTGAATATGCCGAGTTATTAGGTTGAATATGCCTAGTTCTTAGATTGAATATGCCTTGTTATTAGGATTGAATATGCCGAGTTATTATGTTGAATATGCCTTGTTATTAGGTTGAATATGCCGAGTTATTCGGTTGAATATGCCGAGTTATTCGGTTGAATATGCCGAGTTATTAGGTTGAATATGCCTAGTTCTTAGATTGAATATGCCTTGTTATTAGGATTGAATATGCCGAGTTATTAGGTTGAATATGCCGAGTTATTAGGTTGAATGAATGATCGTTTTAAGGCCATTTTCCCCGCTAGAGCGGGGGTTAGCCTTGCGGGCCCCATGACAATCATGGTTCCCTGTTTGAGGCCATGTTTTTATGGCCGGATGCCCTTCCTGACGCCAACCCTTGGTCGCCTCTTATGATGCGCAGGGATACGGTGTACCTATTCTAACTGGGGTACACACCGTGATCATTCATCCAGGTAAGCTGGTACTCAATTTGCCGACCTCGGAAGGATGCCATGCTGAGTCAACCCCCTTGGCGTTAATTCTGCGATCGATCGGGATTCGAACCCAGGATCCTAGGATCCCAAGCCGGCACCCTAACCGCTAAGCCAACACCAGGCTCTAGTTATTAGGATGAATATGCCGAGTTATTAGGTTGAATATGCTTAGTTATTACTATTAGGTAATATACCTAGATTGTTGAGTATGCCTAGTTATTCGGGTTTTAATGTAAGTTTTATGACGATTCTGGTATATAGTTTAAACCACATATATGTACAAACTAGAAACCACATATTTGTTTTTTTCCGATAATTTGCAGGTTTTATCATTCGATTCTGAGGGCCTTTCTCTCTCTTACCACAGTCAGGTAGGTGGTCTTTCTGTCTTCTACCGACTCCTCTCCAGCCTTGGTCCCCCTGTTCTGTCTGTACTCTGTCCCCCAAATATTCCTCCAGGACGCACAAGATCTGCCAGCAACCCTCTTCTGGTGAAACTTCCACAATCAAGACTCCCTGCCCACCTTCACTCTTTCATTCCTCTTTTTCCCAGCCTCTGGAACAAACACCCACACTCTCTTCAATCCCACTCCTCCTTCCAGGTCTTTAAAACAGCTGTTCACCACCATCTCTTATCTTCCCCCATCCAAAACCTTGATCTTTTCTACCCCCATTAAAACACCCCAAATCCACCTCTTTAAATCCCCAACATCTTTCCTCAAATTATTTCCGCAGCCCTCTCCCTCCCACAGATCTACCAACGTCCATGTTCTCTACTGTTGTTGTGCTTGTGTGCTTTCCTCTTCTCCGCCCTCTTGTTTCCCGCTTCCTTTATTATATGTTTTATGTGTTCGAGCATGTTTTCGTGTTTAATGTGTTAGCTCTTAAACGAGCCTCGACTCTATATCCAATGTTTTTTAAACCTATATCAGCACATGTGTTTTGCCCACAGGTCCTGTGTCAGTTATGAAGAGTTATGGCGGTGGGAAGAGGTATGTTTGTGAGTGAGGATTTTAAACACTTGAATTACTAACAACACATACAGTCAGTCTAACTACCCACTCTCCCAATCTCCCCCTCCGACTCCCACCCTCCCCTCCTCCCACCATCCTCCTCCACCCTGCCTCCCCCCATCCTCCTCCACCCGACCTCCCTCCTCCTGCCCCTCCCGCCTGCTTCCCCTCCCTACTCCCCCCATCCTCCCTCTCTCCCTCCCCTCAACTCCTCCCCCTCCCCCCTCCTCCTTCACCCACCCTCCCCCTCCATCTCTTCTTCCCTCCACATGAAGAAGCCACTGCAATCCTGGCCTTTTACAGGCAGGGCACAACGGCATGAGTCAGTACATGGTCTCACCTCGCCCCCTTGTGGTGTACAATTGTCACTGTCGGTTGTTTGAGCTTCACATCACTGGTTTACATGGGGGGAGTCGAGGGGCGGGGGGAGGGCAGGGATCAGGGGCGTCGAGAGGAGGGATCAGGGGATCGAGAGGGGGGATCAGGGGGGTCGCTGCCCCGGGTCCGTTGAGGGTCCCGAGGTTCTCCTGTTTTTTTTTTTAAACAGTAAAGTAAAACCCCTCATCTGCTCATCCTCATTTCCTCATCGTTACATTTAAACGCAGAAGCTGATTTTGCTTTCCTTGCCGGAAACAAAACAACATTTACCTCTGTTAATGGTAAAAGTTTCTAACTTTACAGAAAATCGTTATTAACCAGAAATCTGCGTCACAAATAAATTATGAACCTTCTTCTCAGGTATTTTTCCCAATCAACCACTATCAACTTTATTTTCGATCATACGGACAAATAAAAGTGACCAATTGTTTTTCTCGGTAAATATTCAGGTAAATGACGGATAAATAATAATTTTGTCCTTGTGTACATTTCATTATAATGTACACAAGGCTAAGCCCCGCTCTAGCAGGGAACATGGCCTTAAAATGCCTGTTGTTGTTGTTGTTGTACATTTTATTTAAAAACTGTTTCAGGCCGTTTGTCTGGAACATTCCATGACGCTTTGGACAATTGGACCGTACTGTATTTTCCGTATTCTGCAATATGCATGAGGTGCACCAACTTCAACTTGTATAATAGACCTGTCAACACTTTATTTACTTATTTTTCAACACCTGTACTGTGCGCTAAAAATCTGCTGCTGTGGCGGACACGATGGCTCGCTGGCGCACTGACATCACTCCGCGCACCAAGAGGGTCTCGGCCACGCCCGAGGGGTAGGCGTGGCCTCGGGATATACACGGGGTTCACAGCCCCGAGCACGGCAGTGCTATAGTTTGATCCTTCGAATAAAGACGCTTTTGGTTACGAACGTTGTTGCTTCCTTTATTGGCAAGACAAGTCGTGCGCATAGCACCGCACTACATTGGTGACCTCCGACTAGTTCAGCCGACGCTGACCTACAGAACGCGCCATGACAAGCAGCAACGCGGTAGCGGTGAAACTCCCTGAGTTTTGGGAGGCTCAGGCCGAGGTATGGTTCATGCAAGCCGAGGCCCAGTTCCACCATCGGGGCATAACGGCAGACGAGACGCGCTATTTCCACGTCATCGCCGCCCTCGGGCACGGCACAGCCGCCCGAGTCGTACCCGCCCTGCGGAACCCACCGGCCGACCACAGGTACGAGGCGCTCAAGCGTCGCCTCATCGCCACGTTCGTCCTCTGTGAGGCCGAACGGGCCGACCGTCTCCTGGACCTTCCCGACCTCGGCGACACGCGACCATTGGTCCGAATGGACCATATGCTGTCGCTACTGGGGGACAAAGCACCGGATTTTTTTTTATTCCGGGCGCTCTTTTTACGCCAGCTACCGGCCCAGGTATGCCTTGCGTTGGCCAGTTCCAAAATAAAGGAACCCCACGCGCTGGCCGTCGAGGCCGACAAGTTTTTCGCGGCATGCGACACGCGGGCGAGTTTCGGTGCGGCCGTCGCGGATCCCGGGGCTGATGCTGATGCACCACACCTCATGGATCCCGAGGCTGATGCACACCTCGTGGCCGCCACCATGCCCCGCCCACCACAACCGCGAAAGCCGCGGCCTCCGCCACACCCGCCACAAGCCTGGTGCCATTTCCACACCAGGTTCGGCCACAAGGCAAAGACGTGCTGCCCGCCGTGCTCGTTCGGAAAGTCGGGAAATGCCCGGGCCGACACTCGATAGCGGCTTTGAGCGTTGGCCTTTCCGGCAGCCTTCTTTTTATAACGGACACCTTGTCCGGGTGCCGCTTCCTATGTGACACAGGTGCACAGGTGAGCATTATCCCTGCCTCTGCGTCCGACAAGCGAACCGCGGGCCGGGGCCCCGCGTTGCTTGCAGCCAACGGAACACCCATACGCACGTTCGGGAAGCGCTGCCTCTCCCTGCGGTTCGGAGGGCAACGCTTCAAGTGGTCGTTCGTAACCGCCGGAGTGCCCATGGCATTGCTCGGTGCGGACTTCCTCTGTGCAAACGGGTTGTTGGTAGACGTGAAGAACAGACGCCTCGTCCAGGCCGAAATGTTCAGCTCGCTTGCTTGCGCGCTGAGCAGCTCGTTGAGCGGCTCACCGAGTGGCTCGCCAAGCGGCTTGCTGAGCGGTTCGGTCCCGGCGAGGTTGGTTTGTATGCTTCCGGCAGCGGATGAGTTCACCCGCCTCCTCACCAGTTTCCCGGCCCTAACGCGGCCCACCTTCTCGGCGGTGGCCGTGAAGCACGGTGTGGAACATCACATACCCACCGGCGGGCCACCGGTCTACACCCGGGCCCGCCGCCTCGAATCGACGAAGCTCGCGGTGGCGAGAGCGGAGTTCGCTACGCTGGAGCGGCTGGGCATCGTGCGGCGCTCCAAGAGTGCTTGGGCGTCGCCGCTACACATCGTGCCGAAGCCTGGCGGGGGATGGCGGCCGTGCGGGGACTACCGCCGCCTCAACGATGCCACCACCCCCGACCGTTACCCGGTCCCCCACATCCAAGACTTTTCCACCTGGTTGGCGAAAATGTCCTGCTTCTCTAAGGTGGACCTCATACGCGGCTACCACCAGGTCCCCGTCAGGCCGGAGGACATCCCGAAGACGGCCGTCATTACGCCATTCGGCCTCTTTGAGTTCCTTCGGATGCCCTTCGGTTTGAAGAATGCGGCTCAGGCGTTCCAACGTCTGATGGACAGCATCTTGCGCGACCTGGATTTCGTCTATGTCTACCTGGACGACATCCTCGTCGCAAGCGCGTCCCGTGAAGAGCACCTACGCCATCTCCGCACGCTCTTCGAACGCCTGGGCCAGCATGGCCTGATCGTGAACCCCGCCAAGTGCCGGTTCGGCATCGCCGAGATCGACTTTTTGGGGCACCGCATCACCAGGCATGGAGCCATCCCCTTACCAGCAAAGGCGGAGGCGGTCAAGGGGTTTCCACGCCCCCGCACGATCAGGGGGCTCCAGGAGTTCCTGGGCATGGTGAACTTTTACCACCGGTTCCTGCCCCGCAACGCCCAGCTCCTGCGCCCCCTGCACGAGGCCCTCCGGGGGAAGCCGGGCAAAGGTGACGTTTTTTGGTCCGAGCAGATGGACGCGGCGTTCGCGGGCGCAAAGCTCGCCTTGGTTAACGCCACCATGCTCGCGCACCCGGCGCCCGATGCACCGATCGCCCTCACCACCGACGCGTCGGACGACGCGGTGGGCGCGGTGCACGAGCAATGGGTGCGTGGAGCTTGGCAACCGCTGGCGTTTTTCAGCCGGCAGCTTTGCCCGCACGAACGCCGGTACAGTACCTTCGACCGCGAGTTGCCCGGGCTCCACCTGGCGGTCAGGCACTTTCGCCATCTGCTCGAGGGCCGTTCGTTCACGGCCTTCGTCGACCACAAGCCCCTGGTCTTCGCGATGGCCAAGGTCGCCGAGCCATGGTCGGCCCGGCAGCAGCGTCACCTCTCGGCCGTGTCCGAGTACACAACGGACATCCGGCACGTCGCGGGGAAGGACAACCCAGTGGCTGATTGCCTTTCCCGGTCCGTCGCCCACGCGGTCCACCTCGGCATCGACTATGCCCGGACGGCGGCGGACCAGACCAACGACCCCGACGTCCAGGCCTTGCGGACTGCCATCACGGGCCTCCGCGTCACCGAGGTGCCGTTCGACGGCACGGGCACGGCCCTCTTGTGCGACGTCTCCCTCGGGCGGCCTCGCCCCATCGTGCCCGCGGGCTGGCAGCGCCGGGTTTTTGACGCCATCCACGGCCTGTCCCACCCGGGCACAAAGGCCTCCCAGAGGCTGGTCACCGACAAGTTCGTCTGGCATGGCCTCCGGAAGGTCATCCACGATTGGACCAGGACGTGCCTCGCGTGCCAGCGCGTGAAGGTTCACCGCCACACCCAGGCCCCGTTGGCCCCGTTTACGGTGCCCGAACGTCGGTTCGACCACGTTCACGTGGACTTGGTGGGACCTCTGCCCCCCTCGCAGGGTTACACCCACGTCCTCACCATGGTGGACCGCACCACCCGGTGGCCGGATGCCGTGCCTTTGGCGGCGACGGCGGCGGCGGACGTCGCGCAGGCGTTCATCGCCACCTGGGTTGCCGGTTCGGCGCCCCCTCGGACATCTCGTCCGACCGCGGCCCCCAGTTCACCTCAGAGCTCTGGGGGGCGGTCGGGCGGGGGCTCCGTGTCCAGCTGCACCGTACCACGGCCTATCACCCCCAGGCCAATGGCCTGTGCGAGCGTTTCCACCGCTCCTTAAAGGCCGCGCTCCGGGCCACCCTCCACGACGGCGGCTGGGTCGACAGGCTCCTCTGGGTCCTGCTGGGGCTCCGGACGGCGCCCAAGGACGACCTGCGCGCATCCGCGGAGGAATTGGTCTTCGGACAACCGCTGCGGGTGCCGGGCGAGTTCCTCCCCGACTCCACGGCACCATGGTCCGCGGCGCAGCAGCGCTCCACGCTGCAGGAGACCGCCCAGAGGTTCGCTCCGGTGCCGACGGCGCACCACGGGTGCCCGCCAATGCACGTCGCCCCGGAGCTTCGCATGGCGGAGTACGTGTTCGTCCGACATGACGCCAACCGGACACCGCTGCGGCCCCCGTACGACGGGCCCTTCCGCGTGCTGGAGACCGGGGCGAAGCACTTCACCCTGGACATCGGCGGTACTCCTGACCGCGTTTCCGTGGACCGCCTCAAACTGGCCCACCTCGACATCGACCACCCCCCGCCAGTGGCTCAGCCCCCGCGTCGGGGCCGCCCCCCGGCAGGCGGACCCCCGGCACGCCGCCCCCCGGCCCCGCACCCATCCCAGGGGCAGCTGGTGGCATCCCGGCATCCCAGACGCCGCCAGCCGCCAGAGGGCGCTTCGGCCGGGTCATCCGTTTGCCCCGCAAACTGACCCTTCAGGTGCGCGGGAATTCTGGGGGGGGCGCGTGTGGCGGACACGAAACCCCACTGGCGTGGTGACATCAATCCGCGCAACAAGTGGGCGAGGGCCACGCCCGAGGGGTAGGCGTGGCCTGAGGATATACACGGGGCTCGCAGCCCAGAGCGCGCTAGTGTTACAGTGAGCTCCTGAAATAAAGACGCTTATAAGTTACCGCTTGTCCGCTTCCTCCTTGCTCACAAGCAGCGCGGCGCGTAACGCCACGCTTTAATATCACCTTTATCTATCAATATTGTTGAAATGAAGATCAAATAGCTGCATGTTGAAATATGTTGAAAAAGTCAAAACTTTACATGGGGTGTACTTACTTTTTCACGTGACTGTAACTTTTTATGGCATGACACAGATTTGATCGCTACTGCATTCCTGAACTACAAGATAAACGAGCCATTTTTTCAAAAATACTGAACAGTGTATCTCAGCATTTGCCAGCCAGTGTCCATCCCACAACAAATCCCACTTTATATACCAACTAGTAGATAACCCGGTTCCACTGAACTGTTAGAGGGAATCCGTTCCCAATAGAGTGTGGAATATTTATGGAGTTTGACAGGAATGTCATTTGACAGCATAATGGCAGGGGCCAGTGGAGATTCCGTATCATGTCAAATGTGACTTCAAATCCTCAGTACCCCTTTCTTCTCCTCGTCCAAAGTCCAAAACCCCAATTCTTCAAGGCCACCTCACAAACCCCAAGTCCTCAACATCCCCTCCCAACCGGAAGGCTTCAATCCCCCTCCTGCCATTCACACTCCAAGCGTCTACGGGACCAAACAGCTGAATCAGTAGCACGCTGTATTTTTTGAGCAGTGCATCCATCAACATGGAGTCCCAGAGGCCTTGCATTCGGATCAGGGCAGACAGCTTGAATCAAACTTGATTAAACCAACTAACTTTTCTAATAGTTACATGACCCATTATGAGTACGATATGAATCCACCATATTTACCATCAAGGACTCCCCAAAAGGACTATGCTGTCTAAGATGGGGATTTGCGACGCGAATACATCATTCCACACTTAAGTCTAATAAAGGCCTTCCATGCTGAGGTTTGGCATTTGAGGAAAAGAAGGTCTGGTAAGATGGGAGAATGGCTGGAGATGACAGTGCCCCTACATTATGGAATATTAACAGTGGGTAGAGAACTTATTCTTTTAGCATCGCGTAGAGAACATTTTGCTGATGAAACTGCTGACGCTCTAACGAATGTCAATCTTGAAACAAGAAAGAGCAATCAGAGATTTGCAAACCCTCGCCACGACATATTTTCAGTGGTTTTTAAGGATATTGATTGAAAACAAATACGGCGGCCGAACCACGTGACCGATGACGTCATCATTGTTTTGTTTTAACCTCATTTATTCCTAGATTATGCTCAAGAAATTTCATCTTGATCAGATGAAGTTTTGTAATTGTCGAATTATGACGTCATAATGGAAGCACCTATGACATCATTAACATATTTTATTCCCCATGGAGAGTTCTTTACAATGAGCCATGTCTCAATTTTTTCTATTCAGCACTTTCGGAGATATAGTGGTGCAAAGTTTTTCGGATTTTCCAAGATGGCGGACAAACACGTGATCTATGACGTCATAATTATCATTAAAAAAATTATGCAGGTGGAGTTGCACCTATGGTGAAATTTCCTGTTGTTGCAGAGAAAATCATATTTATTCTGTGCGGACAAACAGACAAATGAAAAATCGGTCAGACCGAGGACTTGCCGGGAATGTACTTTTTATTTATCGGCAATTTGAAATCAAGTTTTTCGGTTTTTCCAAGAGGGCGGCCGAACCACGTGACCGATGAGGTCATCATTATTTGTTTTCTAAACTAATTTATTCCTAGATTATGCTCAAGAAATTTCATCTTGATCGGATGAAGTTTTGTACTTGTCGAATTATGACGTCATAGTGGAGGCACCTATGACATCATCATTAACATATTTTATTCCCCATGGAGAGTTCTTTACAATGAGGCATGTCTCAATTTTTTCTATTCAGCACTTTCGGAGATATCAAGGTGAAAAGTATTTCGGTTTTTCCAAGATGGCGGCCGAACCACGTGATCGATGACATCATCGTTATTTTTTTTTTCCCCCACCAGTTTATGCCGTCATGTCGCTCAATAAATTGCATCTTCATTGGATGAAGTTTTGCACTTGTCGAATTATCAAATTATGACGTCATAATGGAGGCCTTGGGTCGAGAGTTAAAAATTTGGCACAGTCTATTCCAGGGCAAGACAAATATGTGTGTAAAGTTTGGCGATTCTAGGTGCAACGGTGCAGACGTAGTGCTGCGCACAGACAGACAAACATACAGACAGACGAAAAATCGGTCAGAGACCGAGGACTTGCCGAAATGTACTTTTTTATCGGCCATTTTGGACAAATATGGCAGCCGAACCACGTGATCAATGACGTCATTATTTGTTTTCTAAACTAATTTATTCCTTGATGATGCTCAAGAAATTTCATCTTGATCGGATGAAGTTTTGTGCTTGTCGAATTATGACGTCATAATGGAGGCACCTATGACATCATCATTAACATATTTTATTCCCCATGGAGAGTTCTTTACAATGAGGCATGTCTCAATTTTTTCTATTCAGCACTTTCGGAGATATCAAGGTGAAAAGTATTTCGGTTTTTCCAAGATGGCGGCCGAACCACGTGATCGATGACATCATCGTTATTTTTTTTTTCCCACCAGTTTATGCCGTCATGTCGCTCAATAAATTGCATCTTCATTGGATGAAGTTTTGCACTTGTCGAATTATCAAATTATGACGTCATAATGGAGGCCTTGGGTCGAGAGTTAAAAATTTGGCACAGTCTATTCCAGGGCAAGACAAATATGTGTGTAAAGTTTGGCGATTCTAGGTGCAACGGTGCAGACGTAGTGCTGCGCACAGACAGACAAACATACAGACAGACAGACGAAAAATCGGTCAGAGACCGAGGACTTGCCGAAATGTACTTTTTTATCGGCCATTTTGGACAAATATGGCAGCCGAACCACATGATCAATGACGTCATTATTTGTTTTCTAAACTAATTTATTCCTTGATGATGCTCAAGAAATTTCATCTTGATCGGATGAAGTTTTGTGCTTGTCGAATTATGACGTCATAATGGAGGCACCTATGACATCATCATTAACATATTTTATTCCCCATGGAGAGTTCTTTACAATGAGCCATGTCTCAATTTTTCTATTCAGCACTTTCAGAGATATAGAGGTGCAAAGTTTTTCGGATTTTCCAAGATGGCGGACGAACACGTGATCTATAACGTCATAATTATCATAAAAAAATTATACAGGTAGAGTTGCACCTATTGTAAAATTTCCTGTTGTTGCAGAGAAAATCATATTTATTCTGTGTGGACAAACAAACAGACAAATGAAAAATCGGTCAGACTGAGGACTTGCCGGAATGTACTTTTTATTTATCAGCCATTTTAAATCAAGTTTTTCGGTTTTTCCAAGATGGCGGCCGAACCACGTGACCGATGACGTCATCATTATTTGTTTTCTAAACTAATTTATTCCGAGATTATGCTCAAGAAATTTCATCTTGTTCGGATGAAGTTTTGTACTTGTCGAATTATGACATCATCATTAACATATTTTATTCCCCACGGAGAGTACTTTACAATGAGCCATGTCTCAATTTTTTTCTATTCAGCACTTTCGGAGATCGAAGTGTAAAGTTTTTCGGTTTTTTTTTTTTTTTTTTTTTTGTATACTGAATCGAGGCTAGTGAAAGAGCTAACATTTACTTCACAAACAAATCAACCAGACAAACAAAATACCCAAAAAGAGGGAGCGGAGGGACAAGATGGGGAGAGAAGGGGAAGCACACAAACACAACATCCGAGAGCAGGGAGGTGTGTGGAAGGGAGAGGGCCCGGGGGGGAGGAGGCATGGGAATGGGGGGGGGGGGGGAGGGAGAAGTATAAAACACAAGGACACCAAGGACTTCCTGGACAGAAGTTGGTATTTCAAAAAAGTGGAATTGGGGTGAAATTAGTGGGGGTAGAAAAGATCAAGGTTTTGGATGGGGGAAGATAAGAGATGGTGGTGAACAGCTGTTTTAAAGACTTGGAGGGTGGAGTGGGATTGAAGAGAGTGAGGGAGTTTGTTCCAGAGGCGGGAGAAAAGAGGCATGAAGGAGTGAAGGTGAGCAGAGAGTCTTGATTTTGGCAGTTTAACCATAAGAGGGTTGCAGGCAGATCTTGTGCGACCTGTAGGAATATTTGCGGGACAGAGCCCAGAGAGAGCTGGGGGGGGGGGGGGGCAAGGCCAGAGAGGAGTCGGTAGAAGACAGAAAAACCACCAACCTGCCTGCGGTGAGTGAGTGAGAGGCCCTTGGAGTTAGCTTCATCACGGGAGATTCCAATGATTCTGAATGCTTTGGTTTCAACAGCGTGAAGGCGAGCTAGGTGTGAGGCAGGAGCACCAGCCCAGAGAGGAGAGCAGTATTCCATTGAGCTGCGGATGAAAGCCTTGTATGTGGTGAGGAGCTCAGGTGTGCCAAGGAAGGACTTCGCACGACGGAGGATGCCCAGTCGGCGACTGGCTTTGGAGGCCAGATTTGAAATGTGGTTTTCCCAGGAAAGATCATGGCAGATAGTGAGACCCAAAAGCTTGAGTGACAGAACTTCTTGGAGAGGATTATTCAGAAAGTGGATGGGAGGGTTGTCCAGTCGGGCTTTTCGGAGAGACATCGTAAGAGTGTGAGATTTGTCAGGATTGAAAGACATGTTCCACTTCTTTGCCCAGTCTGTGATTTTGTCAAGGTCTGCAGAGAGTGAGGAGGCTGCAGACTGCTGATCTGAGGGATGAAGAATGGAGCGACAGAGAGTAGAGTCGTCAGAAAAGAGATAGAGAGGATTTTCAGGAGAGTCAGAGAGATCATTGATGAAGACCAGAAAAAGCACAGGGCCCAGAACACTGCCTTGGGGAACTCCAGCCTGAACAGGAAGAGGAGATGAGAGAAACCCATTCAGGGCCACACGTTAACTACGACTAGAGAGGAAGTCCGCCAGCCATACGTGGAGATTTCCATGGATACCAAAAGAGGAGAGTTTGGTGAGCAGAGCGGGGTGCCAGACCATATCGAAGGCACGTGTTATGTCAAGGGAGACTGCTCTAATTTCCTGTTTGGCATTGAGGACCTCCATCCATTGTTGAGAAAGCAGAAGCAGCATGTCCAGAGCGGAGTGTCCAGGTCTGAAACCAAATTGATGATCAGAGATCAAGCCATTGGAGAAGAGGAAAGATTTCATATCTGAAGCAATGATGGATTCCATGACTTTGCTGATAATTGGGAGAAGGCTGATTGGTCTGTAGTTGCTGGGATCTGTTTTTGCACCTTTTTTGTGCAAAGCGGTGATGTTGGCAGATTTCCAAGCAGATGGAAGATGACCTTGAGCAAAAGAGAGGGTGAAGAGAACAGAGAGGGGGAGTGAAAGAGCGGATCATGATTTTAGGACCCGTGGGCTGATGCCGTCAGGTCCAGTTGCAGAATCAGAGTCGAGGGTTGACAGAAACTTTTCCACCTTGTCAGGAGGAAAGGACACAGAGTCCAGGAGCAGCTGGGTACGACTGGGTACGGTGGGTACAGAGAGGGATGGGTTTGGGACACAAGATTTAGAGGCAAACACAGAGTGGAGGCATTCAGCTTTTTCATGTGCGGGGTCAGCCGTGTAGCCGTTTGAGGTGAGGGAGGGGATGGAGGGGGAACAAACACCAGAAACAGATTTGACCAGACGCCACCAGGATTTGGAAGAGGGAGACAGATAAGAGAGTTCGGTCCTGAGAACGGAGAGATATTGTTTCCTGGCTCTCCTGAGGGTGGACACACACTTGTTTCGGGCTTTGTGAAAGGATATGAGATTTCCTTCCGTTGGATTTGCTTTCCAGGAGACGAAAGCAGGTTGTTTCTGGGCAATAGCCTCACCACAAGATTCCGTGTACCATGGACGGGAGGAAGGGTATGACAAATGAAGACGAGATGGGATAAATCTGTGCATGAGAAAGAGCAATTTACTTTGGAAGAATTCCCAGGATGAGTTGATGTCAGAGGCAGTAGAGATGGGAGACCAGTCCAGATGATTGATGGCTGCTTGAAGACCGTGCCAGTTGGCCTGAGTGAAATGCCAGACTCGTCGACGCTGAGGAGGCTCTCTGAGAATGGTCAGAGAGATGTCCACTTTAACAAGCACATGATCAGAAGAGCCGATTGGAGCAGAAGAAGAGCAGCAGACATTTTCAGGGAAGTTAGTCATAACCAAGTCCAGAAGAGAAGATGCTCTGTTGACTGAGACCCAGGTTGGGAAATTGACAGATTGTGTCAGTCCTAGTGAGTCACAGAAGTCCTTTGCTGAAGAGCCATGGCTGGTGAGAGAGGTACCCACCCCCAGCCAACTGGCATGGTGACAGTTGAAATCACCACATATGAGGAAGAGAGAGTTGGGATGGGTATATAGAAGTTGGTCCATATTATCAGACAGCAAGATGTAGATGGAGTCATCACTGTTTGGTGGACGGTACAACACACATATGAACAAAAGGTGGGAGCGAAGGGGAAGCCGTAGCCAAAGGTATTCCTGGGGGTGAGGTGGAGAGAGGGCAGTGCAGGGCGAGTGAGGAAGAGAGTTTTTTTATAAAGATAGCAACCCCACCTCCAGAACGAGGCTCAGGTCTATCATACCGGAGGAGGGAGTAACCTGGGAAAGATACCAGGGAATCAGAGACATCATGAAGGAGGAAAGTTTCTGTTAAGCAGATCATGTCTGGTTTGTCAGAAGCAACCTGTATGGAGAGATCAGTTAAGTTTGAGCGAAGGCCCCGGATGTTTGAGGTCCATACTGTTAAGGAAGAGGAAGGGGGAGCATCGGATACAGAACAGGGGGGGGGGGGGGAGCGGTAGGGTAAGATGTGGAAGAGGAGGAAGAGGTAGGGAGAGCTGTTGAAGGTGTGTCAGAGATTACAGAATAGCTTGGAGAAAGGGAAGAATGGGGCAGACAAAAGGTTTGATGGTGATTGGGTGAGGCGCAGTGAGGTGTTATTTGAGGAGGGGGAAGAGTGAGGCAGAAGGTTAAGGGAGAAGAAGGTGAAAGTTGGAAGGGGGAAGAAGCGGGGAGGACGCTTTGAGGAGGAGGGGTGAGAGGGGAGTCTAGGAGGGGAGGAGTGAGGGAGAGTCTCGGAGGGGAGGGGAGTGGGGGGAGTTTAGGAGGGAAGGGGCAGGGGGGGAGATTTGAAAGGGATGTGTGATGGGGAAGATTTGTGGGGGAGGGGCAAGAGGGAAGATTTGAAAGAGATGGGTGATGGGGAAGATTTGGAGGGAAGGGGTGAGATTGGATTTTGAAAAGTGTACGATTAATGGGAAACGAACATTTATTGCAAAATGAGTTTCTTGAGACATTCGAGTCAAAAATACATTTGAGGACGCTGAAGGATGGGTGGAGTTCTGTAGAGTTTAGGGAATGAATGAAAGATGCACTGTAAGAGATGGAATTTTATTTTGGAATGAATAGATTTGGTGAGCAAGTCGAAAGCATTCTTTTATAGAAGAAGAAGAAAAAGGTGTTATAGAATATGACAAAATAAAGTTCTTCAGGGGACAGATGAAATATTTTTTAACAATGTGATCACGTACAACGTGGTCGAAGAACGAACGAACAAATAAGAACGAACAAACGGATAAGAACAGGGAAGGAAATTGTTTGTTTTTTTTTCAGCTTTTAAAACAAGGAAGTATGGGGTGAAAAGACCGTGAAAAACAGAGACCGAAAGTAATTTGCAGCGCGATCGAAGAACCGCTGAGACAAAAAAAAAGCCTCAAGCCAAGGGCTGACACGGTAGCCTACTAGCACTACACTAGGGCTCAGAATACACGATACGAAAAAAACGATGATTCTGTACACAGGTATGAAAAACCAACACCGAGAAACCTATTAAAGTCACCCCAATAGGCACATACACCGAAAGAAAGATACAGATTCGACAAAAACACAATTGTGAAAAATTACTTAACTTCGAAAGCGTGCGCGCGGGGACAGCTTTGAAGAGACGTGACGACCAATCTTGCTCCAAGATGGCGGCCGAACCGCCATCCAAGATGGCGGCCGAACCACGTGACCGATGACGTCATCATTTTTTTTTTTTTCTCCACCAGTTTATTCTTTATTCTCCACCAATTCAAGAAATTGCATCTTGATTGGATGAAGTTTTGTACTTGTCGAATTATCAAATTATGACGTCATAATGGAGGCCTTGGGCCGAGAGACTTAAAAATTGGGCACAGTCTATTCCAGGGCAAGACAAATATGTGTGTAAAGTTTTGCGATTCTACGTGCAACAGTGCAGACGTAGTGCTGCGCACAGGCAGACAAACAGACAGATGAAAAATCGGTCAGAGACAGAGGACTTGCCGGAATATACTTTTTTATCGGCCATTTTGGACAAATAATGGTGGCCGAACCACGCGACCAATTACGTCGTCATTATTTGTTTACTATCATCCATTTTGTCATCATTATCTAAACTAATTTATTCCTAGATTATGCTCAAGAAATTTCATCTTGATCAGATGAAGTTTTGTACATGTCAAATTATGATGTCATGATGGACGCACCTATGACATCATTAACATATTTTATTCCCCATGGAGAGTTCTTTACAATGAGCCATGTCTAAATTTTTTCTATTCAGCACTTTCGGAGATATAGAGGTGCAAATTTTTTCGTTTTTTCCAAGTTAGTGGCCGAACCACGTGATCGATGACGTTATCAATTGGGCACAGTCTATTCCAGGGCAAGACAAATATGTGTGTAAAGTTTGGTGATTCTAAGTGCAACGGTGTAGACGTAGTGCTGCGCACAGACAAACAGATGAAAAATCTGTCAGAGACCGAGGACTTGCCGGAATTAAAAATATGGCGGCCGAACCATGTGACTGATGACGTCATCATTATTATTTTTTTCTCCACCAGTTTATGCCAACATGGTGCTCAAGAAATTGCATCTTGATTGGATGAAGTTTTGTACTTGTCGAATTATCGAATTATGACATCATAATGGAGGTCTTGAGCCGAGAGAGTTAAAATTGGGCACAGTCTATTCCAGGGCAAGACAAATAAGTGTGTAAAGTATGGCTATTCTATGTGCAACGATGTAGACATAGTGCTGCGCACAGACAGACAGGCAAACAGATGAAAAATCGATCAGAGACCGAGGACTTGCCGGAATGCACTTTTTTATCGGCCATTTTGGATCAAGTTTTTCGGTTTTACCAAGATGGCGGCCAAACCACGTGACCTATGACATCATCAAATTGTTTTTTTCGCCACCAATTTATGCCTACAGGGCGCTCAAGAAATTTCATCTTGATCGGATGAAGTTTTGTACTTGTCGAATTATGACGTCATAATGGAGGCACCTATGACATCATCATTAACATAGTTTATTCCCCATGGAGAGTTCTTTACAATGAGCCATGTCTCAATTTTTTCTATTCAGCACTTTCGGAGATATAGAGGTGCAAATTTTTTCAATTTTTCGAAGATGGCGGCCAAACCACGTGACCAATGACGTCATTATTTTTTTTTTCTCCAACAGTTTATGCCGACATGGCGCTCAAGAAATTGCATTTTGATCAGATGAAGTTTTCTACTTGTCGAATTATCAAATTATGATGTCATAATGGAGGCCTTGGGCCGAGAGAGTTAAAAATTGGGCAGTCTATTCCAGGGCAAGACAAATATGTGTGTATAGTTTGGCGATTCTACATGCAAAGGTGTAGACGTAGTGCTGCGCACAAACAAACAGACAGACAAACCAACCAATCAACATACTTGCCGGAATCTTTTCCGGCAAGTAACAAACCAACCAATCAATATACTTGATGGAATCTTTTCCGGCAAGTAAAATAAATAGCACTGCAAAGCGGGCGTAACCCCTCAGCTCTTTCAGGAGCCTCGAATCAGTATACAAAAAAAAAAAAAAAAAAAGCCCATGCATGGTGGAAACCAATTTCAAGGTGGCTGCCATGGCGGCCATATTGAAAATCGCAGCGCGCCAATTTTAGAAAGGAACCTTCCTCTACTCAACCCCAACACACACAGCAAACATGGATTTAAGCGGACCAGCCGTTCTGCTCGAAATTGACGGAAACCAATTTCAAGATGGCTACCGTGGCGGCCATATTGAAAATCGCAGCGCGCCCATTTTCGAAAGGAAGCTTCCTCTACTCAACCTCAACACACACTGCAAAAATGAATTTAATCGGACAAGCCATTCTGCTTGAAATGACGGAAACCAATTTCAAGATGGCTGCCGTGGCGGCCATATTGAAAATCGCAGCGCGCCCATTTTCAAAAGGAACCTTCCTCTACTCAACCCCAACACGCACTGCAAAAATGGATTTAATCAGACAAGCCGTTCTGCTCTAAATTTACGGAAACCAAAAGTTGACAGACGCCCGGACGCCTGGACAACGCCCATGACGACAATACCCCTTAGCCCAATTTGGGCTGAGGGGCGAAAATCGGTCACAGACTGAGGACTTGCCGGAATGTACTTTTTTTATCTGCCATTTTCGACAAATATGGCGGCCGAACCACGTGAACGATGACATCATCATTACTTGTTTTCTGAACTAATTTATTCCTAGATTATGCTCAAGAAATTTCATCTTGATCGGATGAAGTTTTGTGCTTGTCGAATTATGACGTCATAATGGAGGCACCCATGACATCATCATTAACATATTTTATTCCCCATGGAGAGTTATTTACAATGAGCCTCGTCTCAATTTGTTCTATTCAGCACTTTCGGAGATATAGAGATGCAAAATTTTTCGGTTTTTCGAAGATGGCGGTCGAACCACGTGACCGATGGCGTCATCATTATTTGTTTTCCAAACTAATTTATTCCTTGATGATGCTCAAGAAATTGCATCTTGATTGGATGAAGTTTTGTACTTGTCGAATTATCGAATTATGACGTCATAATGGAGGCCTTGGGCCGAGAGAGTTAAAAATTGGGCACAGTCTACTCCAGGGCAAGACAAATATGTGTGTGAAGTATGGCGATTCTATGTGCAACGATGTAGATGTAGTACTTTGCACAAACAGACAGACAGACAAACCAACTGACCAACATACTTGCCGGAATCCTTTCCGGCAAGGTACAAACAGACAGACAGACAGACAGACAGACAAACCAACCGATCAACATACTTGCCGGAATCCTTTCCGGCAAGGTACAAACAGACAGACAGACAGACAGACAGACAAACCAACCGATCAACATACTTGCCGGAATGTTTTCCGGCAAGTAAAAATCTAAACAAACAGACAAACGGACTCAAATGCAATACCCTCTCCTCTGGCGGGGGTAATAATAGCTATGAGGACTGTTGTCAAGCGAAATAGGATGGCACTCGACTGATTGCTGGGTGTAAAGAGCGGGACATGCACAGGCATTGGTTCAGAATGCTGCACTTACATACCTGATCAACCAAAACATATTACTGACTTTACTTTTCAAGAAATGTGCAAGCTTGGTCTGCATTGACTCATTGGACTTCCACACCCCCTCACAATTTAGAAAGGTGTGTCAACCTGCACATAGAACAAGATGAACATACTGCTGTTATGAATAAGGGAATTTTGCCAGATGAAGGGCTGAACACGTGGCCTGCATTGGAGATCATTTTTCCTGTTCAAACCTGCCCGGACTACGAGAGGGTACACCCGTGGAGACCATTCGGCCTGGGGTCCTCAGGTAATTTTGAGAATAAATTAACCTTAGGACCGAAACTAAAAGAACAGGAATTATTCATGAAAGCAGATTGAAATTGATCAATTGTTTCAATGAAATTATCATGTTTGTCACAAGGTGACAAAAGGGAGGTCTTGTGGGTAAATTTAATCTTAACTATTGATCAAAGCTTGTGCCCAGATCGTTTGTAGGTAAAACCGAGCTTGAAAATCATTTGCAGCCAGTTTTAATAAAAGCCAAACTTGCTGCAGGAAGTCTGGGAGGGGGGGGGGGGGGGGGGGAGAGGGGAGTCAAAAATAAAAACTAAAGGTGTGTCCCCTTGAAGGCAACCTTTTAGATATATTGGGGATAGATCAACTATCGAAAAATAACATATCATGTGAAATGGATTTGAATTCTACACACTGTAGTCAGATGGGGTGAGAACAAGTCTACCATGATCTCATGCCAGGGGGCAGTAAGTCGGGCATCTCAAGGCTGTCTTATTTGATGTCAGGCAGCTTGGGGGAGGCTTACGGAGGGAATAGTCAGGTTCACTATGTTTTGTCGTTCAAAATTTTGGTAGATTAGCAAAACTAAACATTTTTGGAATATTCAGAGCATGGAGAATCCAAAAATTAATGTTGGCATTTGCGTAGACACCTTTGCGAATATGACACTCAGGACAGTGATGACGATCTGTAAAAGCATATTCCTGAACGGTATAGACCTCGTAGATCCTGTGTATAGGACTTATAGTTCAATCTGATACTAACAAGGCTGCTTTCTTGCTTTATAAACCCATACCTATAACTTCAAAGGACTTGCAATATCATGTATTATGTAATACAGTTATATCACAAATATAAAGACAATGGTTTTCAATTACCTATGTTTGTTGCTTTTCTATAACCCTGAGCACTATTTTGAGGCCTTTATTGGATTCCTTGACCCAGAAAACATAGGATTAGCATATTTAATTAAGTCTCTAGGTTGACTAGAAGCCGAGATCGCGCAAAATATGTATTTTATGGCGGCCATTTTCAAAATCCAAAATGGCGGCCATGCAGGTGTCTGTGCAAATGCCAACATTGATTTTCAGATTCTCCATGCTCTGAAGATTCCAAAAATGTACAGGTTTGCTAATCCCAAAATTTTGAACGAAATTATATTTGTTAACATAGTGAACCTGACTAGAAGACTGCATGTTTACAGGTAATATCTGAGAAATTCGGCCATTGAGGAATGTTGTTCACTCAGTAACCAACTAAGGTCTCCTTATTGGCTGAATCACGAGGGCCCAACTTTATGATGTCAATGTTGATGTCTCCTCAAGGCCCCCCTTCCTCCTTCTCCCCACAGCCTTTTGTCTCAGCAAATTCAAACTCACACAACCACCTTCTCTAAAATAAACAGCTGAACACTATATAAATGGTTTTTGTACAAGGACTCGGGGAGAAATATATGCTGGTGATCCATAGTCCTGTATTTGTTCATTGTTTCTGAGTATCCGTGTTTTTCTGATGGAATTAAAAGCCATATCATGCTTTCTCCCTCTTCTGAGAGTAATAAATGCTTCAGATTAAACCACAACAAATGGAGGACAAATTAATGTATTCTTCCACACCAGTGAGGACCCTGCCATGTTTGACGGTATCAATTGGCATTCTTTGTTGACGAGCAACCCACTTGGCATGGAGTTATCCGTAGTCAGTGGCCTAAAAGCCGAAGTTCAGGAAGTGTCCAAGAAGTCCTCTTCGTGGTAAAACCCAAACCATGGTCCATAACAATATAAACTATCATGTCACTGCATAGGATAAAACTACAAAACATAAACTATCATGTCATGGCATAGTGTAAATTTACAAAATATAAACGATCATGTCAAGGCATAATGTAAATTTACAAAATATATAATATGTCATGGCATAATGCAAATTTACAACATATAAACTATCATGGCACAGCATATAAATTTACGAAATATTAACTATCATGACACGGCAGAGTATAAATTTACAAAATATAAACCATCATGGCACTGCATATTATAAATTTACAAAATATAAATTATGTCATGGCATAGTATAAATTTACAATATATAAACCATCATGGCATGGAATAGCGAAAATTTACAAAATATAAACCATCATGTCATGGCATAGTGTAAATTTACAAAATATAACCCATGTCCAGGCATAGTATAAATTTACAAAATATAAACGATGTCACTGCATAGTATACATTTAGAAAATAGAACCTATGTCAAGGCAAAGTGTAAATTTACAAAAAATAATCAGGTCGGGGCGTTTCATAAATTTACAAAATAGAAACTACCTTGTAACTGCAGTGTAAATTTACAAAACAAACTATCACGTCACAGCATAGTGTAAATTTACACAATACAAATATGTCACGGCATAGTGTAAATTTACCAAATATAATCAGGCCACAGAATAGTGTAAAGTTACAAAATATAAACGATACCAAGGCATAACGTAAATTTGAAAAATATAAACCAGCTCATCATGGCATAGTGCAAATTTACAATATATAAACCATCATGGCACAGCATATTATAAATTTACAAAATCTAAACTATCATGTCAAGGCATACTATAAATTTACAAAATTAAAACGGTCACGGCATAATGTAAATTTACAAAATATAATCAGGTCACGACAATGTAAATTTACAAAATAAAAGCTGTCGTGGCATAGTGTAAATTTACAAAATAAAAGCTAGCCTGGCATGGCATGGTATAAATTTACAAAATAGAAACTATAATTTCACAGCATAGTGTATATGTCGTGGCAATGATTGGGGGCAGTGCCGTGTATATTGAGAGTCTGGCCAACTGAAATACCGGCGCCATGTTGCATACCTAACTTCACGCGCTGGCACTGCGAGATGTATGTCAGCTGTGGCAATCCTGTAGCTCTGTGAAGAGGGAATCGATGTTATTACTGTTTGGTCGTAGATTTAATGAGGAACAACTAATTCAAGTTAAAGTGACGTGTTGTTTGTTATTGGAATAATAAAACCTGCAAGCGGCATCATTTATTCACACGAATTGTTTACCTGTCGCTGCACACGATTTATTGTCAGCTGCATACAGCATACTGATACTCTTGGCTGATATTTCTCTTGGCATGAAATTGTAATTTGATAAAATGGAGCTTGTATACTAGTTTTCATCTATTATCTGGAAACGTAACATACAATATTCCCATAATGCTACGAAAGTACAATGTCTATTATTTTATTCATTAGCTTGGGTTCACAAATGTTATAACTTGACTCGCACCATAATCAGCAATAAAAAAAATAAACAGACTCAGAGGTACATTGTTTATTTGTTATTCTTGAAGAAATCCGCCATTAAACATTATAACCTTGGTGACATATTTAGATAAAATATATATATATATATCAAATGTGTACGTGTATATACATATATCCTATTTCAATTTCTTGACAAGCGCTCGCATTGCCATACTTTTGCTGCCATGCTCTCCGGTCGTAACTTTACGTTGCGTTTTATGGCTGTGTGCTTGGGCTCCATATCAACCTACACCCACAACGTTGTGCAGAGTCCTATCTATTGAAATAATCCAAATTAACTGCTTTTTTGGCAATATAATATTTGGAAACAGTATTATTTTCCCCCAAAAAATGTTACGTTTTCAAAGAACACTTTACTCAGGAAACTGACACAAACAGTGACAAATATTGCGTCATAAACAAGTATTTCCTGATATATAAGCATATATAAACAGTGCATGTTACAGGGTATATGTATAATAAGGGATTATGTATAATACCTGATTTTCAGTTATTATACATAATCCCTTATATATATATATATATATATATATATATATATATATATATATATATATATATATATATATATATATATATATATATATATACAGTGGAACCTTGACTTACGAGTGCCCCAACTTACGAGTTTTTCGAGATACGAGCCGTCGCTCGGGCGGTTTATTGCTTTGAGATGCGAGCCGAGATCTGAGTTACGAGCTTTCGCCAGGCGCCACCAGGTGGGTGCCGGTCACGTGGTTATCTTGCCGTGCAAGTATCTCTGCCGTATATCGCTGCATTTTTGTTTTCGCATGTTGGTTATTTTGAGTTTACGCCAGGCGCCACCAGGTGGGTTCCGGTCACGTGGTTATCTTGCCGTGCAAGTACAGTATCTCTGCCGTATATCGCTGCTGTTTTGTTTTCGCATTTTGGTTATTTTGGAAAATTTCTTAGTTTTAACCACGGGTCCTAAGAAATTGAGTGCCAAGGGCAGTAGTGAGAAGAAGAAGAGGATGATGTGCTTGGATATAAAACACGCAATCGTCGAAAAACATGAGCGAGGTGTGCGTGTTGTCGACTTGGTGAGGCGGATGTGAAGGCAGCTGAAGATTTTATTATAACTTTTGCCGAACTGATAGAAGCCGAACGATACATCCCCCAGCAAATCTTCAACTGTGACGAGACAGGGCTCTTCTGGAAAAAGATGCCGAGGAGGACGTATATAACGGCAGAGGAGAAGAGCATGCCAGGCCACAACTTGTTCAGAGTGCCGGCGATAGCTCGCCTTCTCTTTGTGGAAAACACGGTGAGATCCTTAACATCCAACAACTAATGGGACGCAAACGGGGCGCCCAGTTTAGCGGTACACACATTGATGAATCACCCTGCCTGTGATTCACCCATGACAGGTTATAGCTGGGTCGGGATTCAAACCCAGGCTGGACAGTTTAGACTTTAGAGTCAAGTGTGCGTACCTCCAGTCCAGGCCATCCTGCCAACTTGTATGCTGCATACAGGTGAAATATAAAGCGCGAGATATTTTTATATATACTGTATATTTAAAAAAAAATTGGTGTGGTTTTTGGCGGGCTGGAACGGATTAATAGCATTTCAATGCATTTTAATGGGGAAATTTGATTTGAGAAACGAGCAATTTGAGTTACGAGCTCGGTCACAGAACGAATTAAACTCGTAAGTCAAGGTTCCACTGTATATATATATATATATATATATATATATATATATATATATACCCTATACACTGCATATGTACACGAAAAATGTAACAGGGAATATGTATAATATATATATATGGTTGACTAAATAAACGTTAACCTCACCAGAGACCTAATACACACGTGTCATGTCACTTTTGATTTGAAACCAATATATATTAAGCGATTTCACTTACCGAACATAAATATGAGTAAGGTGATGGATTCCATCCAATTCGGCGTATTTTAACCACCCAAATAGCACTTCTTTCCTTGTCTCGAGGAAATCTGTGCATTATACGACCTTGTCCTGGTCTAACAGAACATCCCCAAGCGGCACAACACACCATATTGGTTGATTTTATTGAAATATTACTCAAATGAAACATGCAACGATACGAAGCAATGGCACGGAATGGGTGCAGCGGGAAAGCTGCTCGGCTGAGGTGGTATGCAAAATGGCGCCTGTAAACCACGTGACGCGGGCTCGACCAATCACGGCGGTAGTTGAGCAGATCAAAGGCTGGCCAGACTCTGTTAATATACGGCACTGATTGGGGGTACCCAAATATTCCCATTATAAGTATATTAGAATAATGAGTATTCCCCCCCCCCCACCCCCCCACCCAACGCTATACCCTCCCAATCCTCTGGAGGGTAGTCTAAGACCATACATGACATTTCCACTCCTTGCCAGACGATCTCCCCCTGGGAGGTCCGAGCGGGGCGGGAAGCAGACGGTTACTATCGCTGTCAAGGCCGGTATATTGTAATCCTTGCACCCTAGACATGAAGTGTTATTTTCTCCCTGTGGCCTTATCTTCCCCCCCCCCCCCCCCCCCCCCGAGGATCTTCACTGTCTGGACCACCTCTTTGATTTCTCAGTATGGGATGAGGGGAGGGGGGATGGTGTGGACTATCCAGGATTTCTTCTTGGGGAATTAGGGGGAAACGGAAGGGGGTGCTGACTGCTGCCCCCACATATATTTACAAAATATTGTTGCGGCCCGGGGTTCAGGGTCTACTACGAGAGCGTTAGCCTCTGTTCCTTCCTGAAATTACCGGACCCGAGGCTGCCGTGCGTGAATAACTTTGTACTTCGGCAGGTTGTGAACAAGCAACTATGAACGCCAATTGGTCCGTAGCGTGATAGCAGGGTCCAGTTAACCGACATCACTTACCTGTACCACGTGGCGGTACCAATCGGGGAATGTACCGTACCCTCCGGCGATGTACCACTTTCTTTTGTTCCTGGATGGAAATTTAGATGGCCGGGCAAATGTTGGTAACCGCCGGGATAATGATAATTTTGTTACGGCCGATCGCTACTCTGGGTGCGAGCAATGGTGGACCAATGAAAGAAAGGACATTCACGGACAGAGGGAAAGGAAACGTTCAACGATTCGATTTATTTACAAGTATTTACAGTGATACTTATCGATAGGAAAGAAAAAAAGTACAAGAGGCAGAAACTTAGCTTAATTTACGCCTTATGACGATTACTACGAATAAACACAACAAGGGCGCCCATCACACATTCACGGGGGAGGGAACGAACAAACGTTGGGAACCTGTTAGCAAAATGGTTATGATTTCACCAGATGCTTCTCCTCGTGACGACCTTTGTCTGGACCTCACCAACAAGCACCAGGCCGGAAAATGGCAGTCCCAAACACAAGCAGGCAAACGCGATCCCCAGCACGAACACGAACAGGCAAAGGCGATCCTCAGCAAGCACACGAGCAGGCAAAGTCGATCCCCAGCACAAACTTGAGCAGGTAAAGGCGATCGTCAGCATGAACTTGGGCAGGGAAAGTCGATCCTCAGCACGAGCTTAAGCAGGTAAAGTCGATCCTCAGCACGAACTTGGCAGGCAAAGGCACGTGCAGGGCGAGTCCAAGTCAAGCACATGTGCAGCCAGAAGGAGAGTCCGATGAACCCGTGCACCGAGAGCAATCAACACGTGCAAAACTAACAAAGTCTGGGCCTTTCTGTCGTGTACACGTGCACCGAGAGAGAGTCCGGTAGCCAACAACGAGCAGATGCGTGCAGAGGCCTGAGAGAGATCTGGCCAAGAGAGTGAATCACATGCAGAGGCCTGTGAGAGGGTCCGGTCAAGAGCGGATGCACATGTGCTGAGTGAAACTGGCAAAGAGAGCGAGAAAACACGTGTGCAAGGCCTTTTGTCCAGCCCTTGCCGAGGGTGGTGGGGGTGGGGGTTCCGGGCTCCCGATTGGTCGAGTTTGTAACGCTGCCCCCCACAAGCTCCCCCGACGTTCCTCAGGCCCTGATTAGTGGAGTGCCACTTTCCCACACAAGCCCTCTCAAAGGGACCTTTACCTGGTGCATATCCCAATGGTCTTTGGTCTGTCTTCTGTCCTTCAAGACTGAATCAATAACTGTGGATGCAATCTTGGCTAATTATTCCTTATGAGTGGAGGGCCTGGTTTTCCCTCCCCAACGCATGAAGACATACAAACCCAAAATAAGGGGAAAGGGCTAAGATAATATGCTGCTGTGAAATAACTAATCTAAGGGACCTGTGTGGTGGTTTCTATTACTTCTCAGCAGTTTCCCAAAACGACAACAATATAAACAATCATGTGACGGCATAGTATAAATTTACAAAATGTATACTATCATGTCACAGCACAGTGTAAGTGTTACACAATGAGCAAGGAGTGCAATAAGCATTTATTTTTTGCAAAAAACACTGAAAATCACCTGTGTTTGTAAAATATGACTTTCACACTTCCATTTTTGTAGTTGTTGCCATATTCACAAATGCAACTAACAAATGTACACGGGATTGAAGGAAATACATGGACAGCCACCCCACGTTGACGTCCACCTGGCAGAACACAGCCAAAGCACCCGGGCAACTTTGGTAGAAAAATGAATAGCAGTTTGAAGGACACGTTCCAGGTAACATGGTGTGAGAGCAAAGGGGAGATGTTATAGAAATATGAATGGAACTGTTTACTGGTATTGCAACTGTTTATTAATAAAATATTACGAACTATCTGATTGCATGGTGGAATGCGGATTTGAACTGTTTTCTCCAAGGCTTCTGTTTTTGAACAATTTACAATTACTCCCCGAATATTGTGAGTACTTTCCTAAACACCAAGAAAACACAAATTTGATTTTCATGCACTCTTATGTTATGACACTGTTTTTGTTGTAGTTTTTACCGAAAGCATTCTGTATGAAAGGTAAGTGCAGCTCTTTCTGTAAGACCAAAAGGCATGGCCTGCTTCATGTTCAGTCATGTCTCAGTTCATCATGTTCATCAGTTTGCACAAAACCCAAGGTATCACCGAACGCAATATCTCGTCTTGTACACAGTTTTACCAGAACCGAGTAATTGCCACAGATTTAATCAATCTTCATGTGGATTAAAGAAACGATTGGTGCTTAGTTGGACTACCTGAAGCAAGATAATAGTTTGTCTGAAAACAACAACTAATGATAAAAGATTACCGACACTGTTTGTAAGCTCGAATAATTAAACAAAATCTAAAGTTTTACAACTCAGGTTTTGTGTAGCCAAAGCTGCTCCTTATTATTGTTTTTATCTTTGACTTTTCATCGAATAAACATTTAGCTTAAAGTGCCTCAAAGTTTATGAACTTTTGTAAACGACAAAATGTTTGTGTAATCAATCCCAATGTTTAAATTCAATCACTCTTGTGTGTGCGTGAGTGTAGAAACAGTGATTTGTCAAGGAAGGTGCACATGCAATGTGGAATTTTCATTGGCTGAGGTCAGTGCAAAAAATCCATGAAAAACCAAAGGCAAACTCCAATGGATCCAATGACACCTTCGTCTTCGTGTTCACGGACAATCAGCGCAAACGGGGAACTGGAGGCAAAGCATCCCGATGGGAACGCACAAATTCATCTGCAAAGGCAGCAAGAGGATGAGTGTGGTTTAGAAAAGGGAAAGCATCACAAGAGAACTTGTTTAATGTGAACTCGACTTGGTCCTAACTAATCACAAATACACTTCAAACAACAAACAAGGTACACCATTTGGCTCAACGTGCATGCTCTGTGCATTTTGAGACCTGCTTGCAATTACTAGCTGTTCCTATTCATAAATGCACATAAAAATAGGACCGCAGGTCCTGAAGCTCACCTGGATGAGGAGCAACAGTCACTCAAAGCCCCCACAGACTCCCTCAGACCCTGATATGTTTAATGCCGTGAACAAACTTTGATACAACATGGGTAATGAAGATTGTGATCAAGTTGAATTGAAACTGTGTGTGTAGTTTCAGAGAAGAGAGCAAATACCTATTTTGGGGGATCAAGAACCCCCCCCCCACACCCCCACCCTCCGTAGGCCCCTCAATGAGCACACATTTTGATGCTGTCAACACAACTTCGTTAGGCATCAGATATGAAGTTTGTGGCAAGGTTTCATGAAAATTGTGCGTGTCGTTTCGGAGAAGAGAGCAAACACCTATTTGGGGGGGAAGGGGGAGGGAGTGAAGGACCCCTGTAAACCCCTTTAATGAGCGCAGATTTTGATGCGGTCAATACACCTTCGTTAGGCATCAGATATGAAGTGAAGGTTGTGACCAGGTTTCATCAAAATCGTGTGTTTGGTTCAAGTGATAATGACTGAAATGTTTACAACAGACTCACTGACTGACTGACTTACCTACAGACTCTGCTCCATCTCATAAGCTCACTGGACTAAAGTCCATGTGAGATAAAAATACAATACAAAACAACAATGTTAAAGCGCGGCGTTACGCGCGCTGCTTGTGAGCAAGGAGGAAGCGGACAAGCGGTAACATATAAACGTCTTTATTGTAAGACTACACTGTAACACTCAACTCCTCCGGGCTGGTCGCCCGGTGTATATCATGAGGCCACGCCTACCCCTCGGGCGTGGCCACCGCCCACTTGGTGCGTGGAATGATGTCACCACGCCAGTGGGCTTTTGTGTCCGCCACACGCGCCCCCCCGGAATTCCCGCGCACCTGGAGGGCCAGTTTGTGGGGCAGTCGAATGACCCGGCCGAAGCGCCCCCTGGCGATCGGCGGCGTCCGGGGTGCAGGGATACCAGGTGGGATGCCCCTGGCTGCCCCTGGGATGGGTGCAGGACCGGGGGGCGCCGTGGCGGCGGGGCTGGGCGGTGCCGGGGGTCTGCCCGCAGGAGGGCGGCCCCGACGTGGGGGTCGGGCCACTGGCGGTGGATGGTCCACATCGAGGTGGGCCGGCTTGAGGCGGTCTACCGAAACGCGGTCAGGAGTACCGCCGATGTCCAGGGTGAAGTGCTTCGCCCCGGTCTCCAGCACGCGGAAAGGCCCGTCGTACGGGGGCCGCAGTGGTGTCCGATGGGCATCGTGGCGGACGAAGACGTACTCCGCCGTGCGAAGCTCCGGGGCGACGTGCGTCGGTGGGTGCCCGTGGCATGCCGTTGGCACCGGGGCGAACCTCTGGGCGGTCTCTTGCAGAGCGGAGCGCTGCTGTGCCGCGGACCATGGTGCCGTGGAGTCGGGGAGGAACTCGCCCGGCACCCGCAGCGGTTGCCCGAAGACCAACTCCGCCGCGGATGCGCGCAGGTCCTCCTTGGGCGCCGTCCGGAGGCCCAGCAGGACCCAGGGGAGCCTGTCGACCCAGCCGCCGTCGCGGAGGGTGGCCCGGAGCGCGGCCTTCAATGAGCGGTGAAATCGCTCACACAGGCCGTTAGCCTGAGGGTGGTAGGCCGTGGTTCGGTGCAGCCGGACCCCGAGCCCCTGCGCAACCGCCCCCCAGAGCTCCGAGGTGAACTGGGGGCCGCGGTCGGATGAGATGTCTGAGGGGGCGCCGAACCGGGCGACCCAGGTGGCGATGAAAGCCTGCGCAACATCGGCCGCCGTTGTCGACGCCAAGGGCACGGCCTCCGGCCACCGGGTGGTGCGGTCCACCATGGTGAGGACGTGGGTGAAACCCCGCGAGGGGGGCAGAGGTCCCACCAGGTCCACGTGGACGTGGTCAAACCGGCGTTCCGGCACCTTGAACGGGGCCAACGGGGCCTGGGTGTGCCGGTGCACCTTGGCGCGCTGGCACGCGAGGCATGTCCTGGCCCAGCCGCGGACGGCCTTCCGGAGGCCATGCCAGATGAACTTGTCGGCGATCAGCCTTTGGGAGGCCCTCGCGCCCGGGTGGGACAGGCCGTGGATGGCGTCAAACACCTGGCGCTGCCAGCCCGCGGGCACAATGGGGCGAGGACGCCCGAGGGAGACGTCGCACAAGAGGGCCACGCCCGCGCCGTCGAACGGCACCTCGGTGACGCGGAGGCCCGTGACGGCGGTCCGCAAGGCCTGGACGTCGGGGTCAGCGGCCTGGTCCGCTGCCATCCGGGCATAGTCGATACCGAGGTGGACTGCGTGGGCGACGGCCCGGGAAAGGCAATCCGCAACCGGGTTGTCCTTCCCCGCGATGTGCTGGATGTCCGTCGTGTACTCGGACACGGCCGAGAGGTGACGCTGCTGCCGGGCCGACCACGGCTCGGTGACCTTGCCCATCGCGAAGATCAGCGGCTTGTGGTCGACGAAGGCAGTGAACGCCCGGCCCTCGAGCAGATGGCGGAAGTGCCTGACCGCCAAGTGAAGTCCGAGCAACTCGCGGTCGAAGGTACTGTAACGGCGTTCGGGCGGGCGAAGCTGCCGGCTAAAGAACGCCAGCGGTTGCCAAGCTCCACGCACCCATTGCTCGTGCACCGCGCCCACCGCGTAGTCCGAGGCATCGGTGGTGAGGGCGATCGGTGCATCGGGCGCCGGGTGCGCGAGCATGGTGGCGTTAGCCAAGGCGAGCTTCGCGCCCGTGAACGCCGTGTCCATCTGCTCGGTCCAGGTAACGTCGCCTTTGCCCGGCTTACCTCGGAGAGCTTCGTGCAGGGGGCGCAGGAGCTGGGCGATACGGGGCAGGAACCGATGGTAAAAGTTCACCATGCCCAGGAACTCCTGCAGCCCTCTGATCGTGCGGGGGCGCGGAAACCCCTTCACCGCCTCCACCTTGGCCGGCAGGGGGACGGCTCCGTGCCTGGTGACACGGTGCCCCAGAAAATCGATTGTGGCGGCGCCGAACCGGCACTTTGCGGGGTTCACAATCAGGCCATGCTGGCCCAGGCGTTCGAAGAGCGTGCGGAGGTGGCGTAGGTGCTCTTCGCGGGACGCGCTGGCGACGAGGATATCGTCCAGGTAGACGTAGACAAAATCCAAGTCGCGCAGGACGCTGTCCATCAGTCGCTGGAACGCCTGAGCCGCATTCTTCAGACCGAAGGGCATGCGCAGGAACTCGAAGAGTCCGAATGGCGTGATGACCGCCGTCTTCGGGACGTCCTCCGGCCTGACGGGGACCTGATGGTAGCCGCGTATGAGGTCCACCTTCGAGAAGAAGGACCTGCCCGCCAAACGGGCGGAAAAGTCCTGAATGTGGGGGACGGGGTAGCGGTCGGGAGTCGTGGCGTCATTGAGACGGCGATAGTCCCCGCACGGTCGCCATCCCCCGCCGGGCTTCGGCACGATGTGCAGCGGCGACGCCCAAGCGCTCTCTGAGCGCCGAACGATGCCGAGTCGCTCCAGGGTAGCGAACTCCGCTTTTGCCACCGCCAGCTTCGTCGGCTCGAGGCGGCGTGCCCGGGCGTAGACCGGTGGCCCGACGGTGGGGATGTGATGGGCCACCCCGTGCTTGACGGCCCCCGCCGAGAAGGTGGGCCGCGTGAGGGCCGGGAAGCCGGCGAGGAGGCGGGTGAATGCGTCCGCTGCCGGAAGCGTACAGACCAACGTGGCCGGAACCGAATCGTTCGGCAAGCCGCTTGGCAAGCCGCTCGTTGAGCTGGGCAACGCACATGCGAGCGAGCTGAACGTCTCGGCCTGGACAAGCCGTCTGCGCTTGACGTCGACCAGGAGCCCATTAGCGCACAGGAAGTCCGCGCCAAGCAGTGCCATGGGCACGTCGGCGGTGACGAACGTCCATCGGAAAACCTGCCCTCCAAACCGCAGAGAGAGGCAGCGTTTTCCGTACGTACGGATGGGCGTCCCGTTCGCGGCAAGCAGCGCGGGGCCCCCACCCGCGGCGTGCTTGTCTGACGTGCCGGCGGGAATGACACTCACCTGTGCTCCCGTGTCGCACAGGTAACGGCGCCCGGAGAAGGTGTCCGTTATGAACAGCAGGCTGCTCGAACGGCCGGCGCTCATCGCCACAATTGAGCGCCGGCCCGGTCGTTTCCCGACCCGTTGAAGGAGCACGGCGGATGACACCGCCGAGCTTCGTGGCCGAACTTGGCGTGGAACCAGCACCAGGTGGTGGAGCTGGAGGAGCGCGGCTGGCTCCGCCAGGCCGGTGGAGTCGACGGGTTTCCCCGCGGTGGCGGTTTTCGCCGCGGCGGTGGGCGGGGCGTGGCGGCGTTCACGAGGTGCGTATCAGCATGCTGCTGAACCACAGCGTGCTGTAGAAGATGATGCTGTGGAACATCAGCGTGCTGTAGAAGATGATGCTGTGGAACATCAGCGTGCTGTAGAAGATGATGCTGTGGAACATCAGCGTGCTGTAGAAGATGATGCTGTGGAACATCAGCGTGCTGTAGAAGATGATGCTGTGGAACATCAGCGTCGAATGCCGTGACGGCCACGCCAACGCTCGCCCGCGTGTCCGAAGCGGCGAAGTACTTGTCCGCCTCGGCCGCCAATGCTCGGGGTTCCGTTAGCCCGGTCCCTGCCAACGCGAGGCGAACCTGCGCTGGAAGTTGGCGACGGAAAAGCGCCCGGAATAGCGAACCGGGGGCTTCGTCGCCCAACAGTGACAGCATATGGTCCATTCGGACCGACGGGCGCGTCTCACCGAGCTCGGGGAGATCCAGGAGGCGATCGGCCCGTGCGTCGTCCGTGAGGCCGAACGTGGCTAGGAGTAGCCGCTTGAGTGCCTCGTACTTGTGGCCGTCCGGTGGGTGGCGAAGGACGGACACAACTCGAGCGGCCGTGCCGGGCCCGAGGGAGGCGACGACATGGCAGTAGCGCAGGTCGTCGTTGGTGAGGCGCTGAAGCTGAAATTGGGCTTCGGCTTGAACGAACCAGACTTCGGCCTGGGCCTCCCAAAATTCGGGAAGTTTAATCGCCATTGCCTTGTCGTTGGCCATTGCAATGGCGTCGTGTTCGGAAGGATCGCTACGGCAGATCCAACGTCGAGGGTCACCAGTTAAGCGCGGCGTTACGCGCGCTGCTTGTGAGCAAGGAGGAAGCGGACAAGCGGTAACATATAAACGTCTTTATTGTAAGACTACACTGTAACACTCAACTCCTCCGGGCTGGTCGCCCGGTGTATATCATGAGGCCACGCCTACCCCTCGGGCGTGGCCACCGCCCACTTGGTGCGTGGAATGATGTCACCACGTCAGTGGGCTTTTGTGTCCGCCACAATGTACTGTTTATACGTACGTCAATGAGCTTTATATAATAGAAAAAGAAGTTGAGACATCGTTACCTTCAAAAAGCAACGAATACCATCTTTGGGGGGGGGGGGGGGCATTCCGAATGTGACAGCGCAATATCTCATTTATAAGAACGAACTTAGCTCCGCACGCCTCACCACACGTCGCTTCAGAGGGATAGGCATCTTTAACTGTGTCTGCTTTCTCAGGGAGCGAGGGATGGCGGGAATGGTGGGGAGGGCAGGGGGAGGTTAGTGGTGGTGACGGTGTATTGGGGGTCGTAGGGGTGGAGGGGTGGGGGAATGGTGGAGGAGGGGGGGGGGGTGGGTGCATGGTGCTGTGGGGGATGATGGTGGGGTGGATGGATGAGGGATGGAGGGGAGAGCGGCCAAATATATTTGGTGCTCTGATTTAATATCTACTGTAAATCAGAATTTCAGAACCCAACACGTATAAATAAAAAAGAAATTAGCACAAATTTATATCTATTTTAAATTATCAGATAGAGCTAGAAGAAAAGGTCAATACAAATTTATCAAAAACTGAATGGGAAAGTTGAACTTCCAGCCTCACAAACAGACGTGCACCCAATACACCACATACCTTAGACTTCCGGCTGGGTTTTTACGTCGTATCTTTTATTTTATCGCACGATCTACATCTCGATTAATCAAGTCAAAGTAACAAAAAAAAAGTAGCGCTGATGAATACGGTAAAGTCACAAATGTGTTTCTTAGGTTGGCTTTTAAATATATAAATAACACGATGGAATTGTTAAAGAAAATTTGAAGAAGAAGAAGAAGACGTTTTGGTCACAACTCACAAATATACATACATAACCACATACGTTTGCTCCGTTATAATAAAAAATAGTTTAATTGAAACTTGAATACGTGTATTAATTACATACTATTGAAACTCGACTACGTTGATTAATTACGTCGAATTAAAACCAGAGTACATCTATTAATTACATATCATTGAACCCTGACTGAGTACGTCTATTAAATACATACTATTGGAATATGAGTACAGTACGTCCATTAATTACATGCTATGGAAACCTGAGCATATCTATTAATTACATTGGCTTCATCTGTTTTTTTTTGTTTTTTTTTGTTTTGTGTACAAGATCAAGGCTCGTGTAAAAGCTAACCATAATCGCATAAAAACAAACTGACACATAAAACATAAGATAAAAGGAGTGGGAGACAAGATGGGGAGAGAGAGGAAAGCACACAAGTACAACAGCAGAGAACAGGGACATCGGGAGATCTGTGGGAGGGAGAGGGCTTGGGTGGAGGAGGCATGGGAAGGTGGGGGTGGGGGGGGGGGGGGAGAGGGGTGGGAGAGGTATAGAACACATGGACACTGCTAGGACTTCCAGGAAAGAAGTCGGTGTTTCAAAAAAGTGGATCTGGGGTGAATTAGCTGGGGTAGAAAAGATCAAGGTTTTGGATGGGGGATGATAAGAGATGGTGGTGAACAGCTGTTTTAAAGACCTGGAGGGAAGAGCGGGATTGAAAAGAGCGAGGGTGTTTGTTCCATAGGTGGAAGAAAAGAGGAACGAAAGAGTGAAGGTGAGCAGAGAGTCTTGATTTTGGCATCATAAGAGGGTTGCTGGCAGATCTTGTGCGACCTGTAGGAATATTTGGGGGACAGAGCACAGCCAAAGCTGGGGGAGCAAGGCCGGAGATGAGTCGGTAGAAGACAGAAAGACCACCAACCTATCTGCGGTGAGTGAGTGAAAGGCCCTCGGACCTAGCTTCATCGCAGGAGATTCCAATGATTCTGAAAGCTTTGGTTTCAACAGCGTGAAGCCGAGCTAGGTGTGAGGCAGGATCACCAGCCCAGAGGGGAGAAAAGTATTCCATTGAGCTGCGGATGAAAGCCTTGAATGTGTTGAGGAGCTCATGTGTGCCAAGGACGGATTTCACACGACGGAGGATGTCCAGTCGGTGACTGGCTTTGGAGGCCAGCTTGAAAATGTGGTTTTCTCAGGAATTATCATGGCAGATAGTGAGACCCAAAAGCTGGAGTGACAGAACTTATTGGAGAGGATTGTTCAGAAAGTAGATGGGAGGGTTGTCCAGACGATCTTTTCGGAGAGACATAGTGAGAATGTGAGATTTGTCAGGATTGAAAGACATGTTCCACTTGTTTGACCAGTCTGTGATTTTGTCCAGGTCTGCAGAGAGTGAGGAGGCTGCAGACTGCCGATCTGAGGGATGAGGAATTGAGCGGCAGAGAGTGGAGTCATCAGCAAAGAGATAGAGAGCATTTTCAAGAGAGTCGGAGGGATCATTGATGAAGACCAGAAAAAGCACAGGGCCCAGAACACTGACTTCGGGAACTTCAGCCTGAACAGGAAGGGGAGATGAAAGAAACCCATTCACAGCCACACATTGACTACGACCAGAGAGGAAGTCCGCAAGCCATGAGTGGAGATTTCCATGGATACCATAGGAGGAAAGTTTGGTGAGCAGAGCGGGGTGCCAGACCGTGTCGAAGGCACGTGATATGTCAATGGACACAGCTCTAATTTCCTGTTTGACATTGAGGACCTCCTTCCATTGTTGAGACAGCAGAAGCAGCATGTCCAGAGTAGAATGACCTGGTCTGAATCCAAATTGATGATCAGAGATCAAGCCATTGGAGAAGAGGAAGCATTTGATATCCCAAGCAATGATGGATTCCAAGACTTTGCTGATAATTGGGAGCAGACTGATTGGTCTGTAGTTGCAAGGATCTGTTTTTGCACCTTTTTGTGTTAAGCGGTAATGTTGGCAGATTTTCAAGCTGATGGCAGATGACCTTGAGCAAAAGAGAGGAGGAAGAGAGCAGAGAGAGGGTGAGACAGAGCGGCAGAGCAGGATTTTAGTACCCGTGGGCTGATGCCGTCTGGTCCAGTTGCAGAATCAGAGTCGAGGATTGACAGAAACTTCTCCACCGAGTCAGGAGAGAAGGCCACAGAGTCCAGGAGCAGCTGGATACAACTGGGTACGGTGGGTACAGAGAGAGACAGGTTTGGGACACAAGATTTTGGGACACAAGATTTTGAGGCAAACACAGAGTTGAGTCAATCAGCTTTTCCACGTGCGGAGTCAGCTGTGTAGCCGTTTGAGGTAAGGGAGGGGAGGGAAGGGTAAGGGAGGGAGGGGGAACCAATACCAGAAACAGATTTGACCAGACACCACCGGGATTTGGAAGAGGGAGACAGGTTTGAGAGTTCAGTCTTGAGAGTGGAGAGATATTGTTTCCTGGCTCTCCTGAGTGAGGACACACACTTGTTCCAGGCTTTGTGAAAGGAAATGAGATTGTCTTCCTTTGGATTTGCCTTCCAGGAGGCGAAGGCAAGTTGTATCAGGGAAACTGCCTCACCACAAGATTCGGTGTACCATGGACGAGAGGAAGGGTAACACAACTGAAGACGAGATGGGATAAATCTGTGCATGAGAGAGAGAGCAATTTACATTGGAAGAATTCCCAGGATGAGTTGATGTCAGAGGTGGTGGAGATGGGAGACCAGTCCAGATGATTGATGGCTGCTTGAAGACGGTGCTCATTGGCCTGCTGAGTGAAATGCCAGACTCGTCGACACTGAGGAGGCTCTCTGACAATGGCCAGAGAGATGTCCACTTTAACAAGCATATGGTCAGATGAACCGATTGGAGCAGAAGAAGAGCAGCAGACATTTGCAGGGAAGTTTGTCATAACCAAGTCCAGAAGAGAAGATGCTCCGTTGAATGAGATCCGGGTTGGGAAATTGACAGATTGTGTCAGTCCCAGTTGGTCGCAGAAGTCCTTTGCTGAGGAGCCATGGCTGGAGAGAGAGGTACCCATATCAGCCAGCCTGCATGGTGACAATTGAAATCACCACATATGAGGAAGAGAGAGTTGGGATGAGTCGAAAGAAGTTGGTCCATGTTATCAGACAGCGAGATGTAGATTGAGTCATCACTGTTTGTTGGACGGTACATCACCCATAGGAACAAAAGCTGGGAGCGAAGGGGAAGCCGTAACCAGCGGTACTCCTGGGGGTGTGGTGGACACAGGGCAGTGCAGGGAGAGTGAGGAAGAGAGTTTTTGATAATGATAGCAACCCCAACTCCAGAACGAGGCTCAGGTCTATCATACTGGAGGAGGGAGTAACCTGGGAGAGATATTAAGGAATCAGAGACATCTTGAAGGAGGAAAGTTTCTGTTAAGCAGATTAAGTCTGGTTTGTCAGAAGCAACCTGAATGGAGGTTCTATTCCTGTATGGAGGTTTGTCAGAAGCAACCTGTATTAATTACATTTAGTACATCTATTAATTACATTGAGTACATCTATTAATTACATTGCGTACATCCATTAATTACATTGAGTACATCCATTAATTACATTGAGTACATATTGTGGCGGCCACGATGGCTCGCTGGCGCGGTGACATCATTCCACGCACCAAGAGGGTGTCGGCCACGCCCGAGGGGTAGGCGTGGCCTCGGGATATACACGGGGCTCGCAGCCCCGAACAAGTCAGTGCTACAGTTTGAGCTTTACAATAAAGACTCTTTTGACCCTATGCGTTGTGGCTTACCTTCTTTGGCAAACAAGTTGCGCGCGTAGCACCACGCTTCACTGGTGACCCCGACGTGATCAACGACACGTCGTCGTGATCACCGACGCGTCGGCCTACGCGGTGGGCGCGGTGCACGAGCAATGGGTGAAGGGAGCTTCGCAGCCGCTGGCATTTTTCAGCCGGCAGCTCTGCCCGCAAGAACGGCGGTACAGTACCTTCGACCGTAAGCTCCTCGGGCTTCACCTGGCGGTTCGGCATTTCCGCCATCTGCTCGAGGGCCGTTCGTTCACGGCCTTCGTCGACCACAAGCCCCTGGTATTCGCGATGGCCAAGGTCGCCGAGCCGTGGTCGGCCCGGCAGCAGCGTCACCTCTCGGCCGTGTCCGAGTACACGACGGACATCCGGCACGTCGCGGGGAAGGACAACCCGGTGGCGGATTGCCTTTCCCGGTCCGTCGCCCACGCGGTCCACCTCGGGATCGACTATGCCCGGATGGCGGCGGACCAGACCGCCGACCCCGACGTCCAGGCCTTGCGGACTGCCATCATGGGCCTCCGCGTCACCGAGGTGCCATTCGACGGCGCAGGCACGCCCTCTTGTGCGACGTCCCCCTCGGCCGGCCTCGCCCCATCGTGCCCGCGGGCTGGCAGCGCCGGGTTTTTGACGCCATCCACGGCCTGTCCCACCCGGGCACGAAGGCCTACCAGAGACTGGTCGCCGACAAGTTCGTCTGGCATGGCCTCCGGAAGACCGTCCGCGATTGGACCAGGACGTGCCTCGCGTGCCAGCGCGCGAAGGTGCACCGCCACACCCAGGCCCCGTTGGCCCCGTTTACTGTGCCCGAACGTCGGTTCGACCACGTTCACGTGGACTTGGTGGGACCTCTGCCCCCCTCGCGGGGTTTCACCCACGTCCTCACCATGGTGGACCGCACCACCTGGTGGCCGGAGGCCGTGCCTTTGGCGGCGACGACGGCGGCGGACGTCGCGCAGGCGTTCATCTCCACCTGGGTTGCCCGGTTCGGCGCCATCTCGGACATCTCGTCCGACCGCGGCCCCCAGTTCACCTCGGAGGTCTGGGGGGCGGTCATGCGGGGGCTCGGCATCCAGCGGCACCGCACCACGGCCTACCACCCCAGGCCAACGGCCTGTGCGAGCGCTTCCATCGCTCCTTAAAGCCCGCGCTCCGGGCCACCCTCCACGACGGCGGCTGGGTTGACAGGCTCCCCTGGGTCCTGCTGGGCCTCAGGACGGCGCCCAAGCACGACCTGCGCGCATCCGCGGCGGAGTTGGTCTTCGGACAACCGCTGCGGGTGCCGGGCGAGTTCCTCCCCGACTCCACGGCACCATGGTCCGCGGCGCAGCAGCGCTCCGCACTGCAGGAGACCGCCAAGAGGTTCGCCCCGGTGCCGACGGTGCACCACGGGTGCCCGCCAACGCACGTCGCCCCGGAGCTTCGCACAGCAAAGTACGTGTTCGTCCGCCACGACGCCCACCGGACACCGCTGCAGCCCCCGTACGACGGGCCCTTCCGCGTGCTGGAGACCGGGGTGAAACACTTCACCCTGGACATCGGCGGTACTCCTGACCGCGTTTCCGTGGACCGCCTCAAGCCGGCCCACCTCGACGTGGACCACCCCCCGCCGGTGGCTCGGCCCCCCGCGTCGGGGTCGCCCCTCGGCGGGCGGACCCCCGGCACCGCCCAGCCCCGCCGGCACGCCACCACCCTGTCCTGCACCCATCCCAGAAGCCGCCAGTGGCATCCCAGATGGCATCCCGCCATCCCAGACGCCACCAGCCGCCAGAGGGCGCTTCGGCCGGGTCATCCGTTTGTCCCGCAAACTGACCCTTCAGGTGCGCGGGAATTCTGGGGGGGGGGGGGGCACGTGTGGCGGACACGATGGCTCTCTGGCGCGGTGACATCATTCCGCGCACCAAGAGGGTGTCGGCCACGCCCGAGGGGTAGGCGTGGCCTCGGGATATACACGGGGCTCGCAGCCCCGAGCAAGTCAGTGCTCCAGTTTGAGCTTTACAATAAAGACTCTTTTGACCCTACGCGTTGTGGCTTAGCTTCTTTGGCAAACAAGTTGCGTGCGTAGCACCACGCTTCAATATATTAATTACATTGAGTACATCTATTAATTACATGCTATTGAAACATGATTGCATATAGTCAGGTTCACTTTGTATTTTTGTTCAAATTTTATGGAGTTTAGCAAACCAGTACATTTTTGAGAAGCTTATGGCATCAGGAATCTGAAAGTCAATGTTTACATTTGCGCAGATGCCTGCATAGCCGCCATTTTGGATTTTCAAAATGGCCACCATAAAATAAGAATTTTCGAATATCTCAGCTTATAATTGACATAGACACTTCATTCTAAAAGTTAATCCTATGTTTTCAGGCCCAAGGAATCCAAAGCTTATGTCAAATTAGTTATTATGAACAAAAAAAACCAAGAAAAGAAGAAGTTTGCGTTGTTATGAAATTGGGTAGAGGAATATCTCGAGCCAGATAGATCTGTATAGGTAGGTAACTCGACTGTCGTGATAGGGAATCTATATGTAATAAGTTATGTGTTTAGCCCAGTTTGTCGGTATAAGCTGTATTGGTGTCCCCGCCATGAGGGGGCGGGGCGTGCTAAATATGGCAGGGATTATGGATAGAGTTCCCTCGTTCGTCGTCCCCTCTGTCGCCAACCCAGTGTCCCTTATGGCAACGCATTCTCATATAAACACTTAGATAGGTCCTTAGTGCACAACAGTAATTAAATTCCCTCCCCTTACAATGACTGACCGGAAAGACAAGCAGGCAGTAGCCGCGTACAACGCCACCATGGGCGACGAGCAGCATGGCAGGCTGGAGCCACGCCGAAGGAACGCGTGATTGGTTGGTGCAGAAGGCGCGAACATTCAGCCAATCAGTGCGGAGGGCACCAAGCCGCTCCTGAACAGCGGGTTGCTGATTGGGGGAAGAGCGCTGTTGATGTGGGAAGGCGCGAGAAGGTTCGAGAGACCACGAAGAATCGAGGCTCTGATTGGGGACACGCGAGATTGACGTGACACGCCGGGTGACAAAAGCACTCGCTCGAAGACATTTTCTCTCTCTCCCCCTCGTGCTTGAAGCTCGCTCTCTGCTCAGCGCTGGACTCTTGCCTGGGTTGATTCACTCTCTTCCCTGTGTTCTTGACTGGTGGTCGTTGGTTCGTCATCTTCGTGGTGCTTGGAGCGGCGCTCGGGTGCTCGGTGCTCGGAGCAAGGGGTGGTGCTCGGAGCGAACGGGACCTCGTGTGCGACCGACGAGGAGCTTGGAGTGGGGCGTGCCGCTGAGTGGGTCGCTCGGGGCCTGGCAGAGTGCGCGAACGAGGCGGATTGAGGGAGCCGCGTTGGGCGACGGACACACTACAGACAGATAAGCACGCACCACATCTTACACAAATCCACGACGAATGTGTTATTTCTTTTATTCATTCTTCCTTGGTCTGTATATGAAGTCTGTGTGCGGGATCCCGATCGAGGAACATTAGGTTTGATCGTCGCGTTTCCTTGTTCTCGGGTTCCGTTCAATACATAATTATTTTTGTCCATTTTAACCCGGATTTTTGTTTGAGTTAATTCCCTGCAGGATCGAGAGCTGCCGTCGGATCTACTAGTACGCACTTGCTGCTTCTCCCTCTTCATTCTTCCTCCCATACTCTTATAGCCGAATCCGTATTTGATCGTCGCCTCCATCAAGTCAGTTTGAGCCATCCGCGAGCCCTGGTATTAACTGAGGGATTCGCACGACATTATGTTTGTATTTTCATGAAAAAATGCACACCCAAATTGTTGCTAGTGACAACAGCATATGTATAGACGTATTTCCTATCTCAGTTTGACACACCATTACACATCATCATCAATCTCAGTGCCATATTCAACATTACAGTCTGCATCGTTTTCGCATTCTGTGCCGCACAAGCATAGTTCTTCTGGCGTCAGTTACAACAGTGTTTATAAATCCTGATGCTTCAATAATTTTTCAGTATTGGTTCACGAGTTATCAAGTGACCACTATATTCGTCATGTGTGTGCGTCTGTCTGTGTGTGTGTCTGTCTGTCCACAGCATAAATACCCGATGATATCATCCGATCTTGATGAAACTTAGGTGGGAGGTTGATATCATGACCTAGTTGTGTCCTGCCAAAAGTGGGCGTATTGCGCCCATTGTGGGCGGAGCCACGCCTGAAAAAGATGTCTTTTTAGGGGGTAATCGAGTTCAAGCTACATCTTCTCCAAGGGAGTTGGTGGAATCTGACAGGGGTTTCGGTATTTGGTTCGGCCAATGTCATGTGTCTAGCCCCACGGAGCTCGACTTTTCATTTTTCATTTTAATTTTAATTTTTTATTTTTTTTTCCCCCATTTCAATTTTCAACGAATTTTCGGTATTGTGCAGCTAACTAACCTCATAACTGATTAGACATTATTTTATATCTCATTTCAAGGTCAGTAACCTTCATTTTGACATTTCCGGGCCTGGCCTGTCCGGGCCTGTTTCGGTTATAGTCCGTCCTTTGTCATTGAATACCGCTCGCTCGTGAACCATCGTTGTCTCCTGACTTGTTTTAACAGCAATTTTGCAATATTTAATTTTATACTGTAAAAATCTGTTTTTTTTTTTTTTTTTTTTTTTTTTTGTATACAAGATCGAGGCTCGTGAAAGAGCGAACATTAATCACACAGAAAGACAAACAGACACACAAAACAAATAGCATCGGGAGCGGTAGACAAGATGGGGAGAGAGGGGGAAGGACACAAACACAACATTTGAGAGCAGGGACCGAGAGACATGGAGACATCGAGAGAACTGTGGGAGGGAGAGGGCTTTGGGGGGGAGGCTTGGGAAGGGGGGGGGGGGTGGGAGAGGTATAAAACATATGGACACTGCCAAGACTTCCAGGAAAGAAGTTGGAATTTCAAACAAGGTGGATCTGGGGTGAATTAGTGGGGGTAAAAAAGATCAAGGTTTTGGATGGGGGAAGATAAGAGATGGTGGTGAACAGCTGTTTTGAAGACCTGGAGGGAGGAGTGTGATTGAAGTGAGTGTGGGAGTTTGTTCCAGAGGTGGGAGAAAAGAGGAATGAAAGAGTGAAGGTGAGCAGAGAGCCGAGATTTCGGCAGTTTAACCATCAGAGGGTGGCTGGCAGATCTTGTGCGACCTGTAGGAATATTTGGGGGACAGAGCACAGAGAGAGCTGGGGGAGCAAGGCCGGAGAGGAGTCGGTAGAAGACAGAAAGACCACCTACCTGCCTGCGGTGAGTGAGTGAAAGGCCCTCAGAGATAGCTTCATCGCGGGAGATTCCAATGATTCTGAAAGCTTTGGATTCAACAGCGTGAAGCCGAGCCAGGTGTGAGGCAGGAGCACCAGCCCATAGGGGAGAACAGTATTCCATTGAGCTGCGGATGAAAGCCTTGTATGTGGTGAGGAGCTCAGGTGTGCCTAGGAAGGACTTCGCACGACGGAGGATGCCCAGTCGGCGACTGGCTTTGGAGGCCAGCTTGGAAATGTGGTTTTCCCAAGAAAGATCATGGCAGATGGTGAGACCCAAAAGCTTGAGCGACAGAACTTCTTGGAGAGGATTGTTGAGAAAGTAGATGGGAGGGTTGTCCAGTCGAACTTTTCGGAGAGACATAGTAAGAGTGTGAGATTTGTCAGGATTGAAAGACATGTTCCACATGTTTGACCAGTCTGTGATTTTGTCCAGGTCTTCAGAGAGTGAGGAGGCTGCAGACTGCCGATCGGAGGGAAGAGGAATGGAGCGGCAGAGAGTGGAGTCATCAGCAAAGAGATACAGAGGATTTTCCAGAGAGTCGGAGAGATCATAGATAAAGACCAGAAAAAGCACAGGGCCCAGCACACTGCCTTGGGGAACTCCAGCCTGAACGGGAAGGGGAGATAAGAGAAATCCATTCAGGGCCACACGTTGACTACGACCAGAGAGGAAGTCCGCAAGCCATGCATGGAGATTTCCATGGATACCATAGGAGGAGAGTTTGGTGAGCAGAGCTGGGTGCCAGACCGTATCGAAGGCACGTGATATGTCAAGGGAGACAGCTCTGATTTCCTGTTTGGCATTGAGGACCTCCATCCATTGTTGAGACAGCAGAAGCAGCATGTCCAGAGTAGAGTGACCTGGTCTGAAACCAAATTGATGATCAGAGATCAAGCCATTGGAGAAGAGGAAATATTTCATATCCGAAGCAATGATGGATTCCATGACTTTGCTGATAATTGGGAGCAGGCTGATTGGGAGCAGGCTGATGTTAACACAACTAGTACATAATTAGCTTGGTGTTGGTTAATATAGTGGTGGCTCTCTTTATTTTCAGTGTCTGAATCATCATGAGTGAAGACCCGGGAACCAGCAAGTTGCATTCGGTCAAGTCGTCCATGGACACATTAGACTTGAAGCAGTGCATTCTTTGTCACGAGTCCACTGCCAGCAAAGGAACACTTGTTCAATATCCCAGAACAGAATCATACCAGAAACTACTCGGTGTCGTGGAAGAAAGAGCCAGCTTACAGGATGGAAAATATATTGACATCCAGAGATGCCTCAAAGACTTTACCAAATAAATATTGATTGAAAGGAAACCCATGTGGCATTGGAGTTGCTATTCTGATGCCACAAATCAAATATCCAAACAGCAAGTGAGAGACCGCTTGCAGCATGCCATGTCTACAAGAACCAATGCGGTGAAAAAACGTGGGCATAAAAGAACAAGCTCTGAAATGGAGCAATAAGAAACCCCAGGCACCGCAGCACATTTCGCTAGATCTTGCGACAGAACCGTTGACAAGGGATCACTGCTTCTTATGTCAAGAAGATGATGACCAGCATCTCTTCACCGTAAGAACTGAAAATGCGGGGAAAACACTTAGACGAGCTGTGGAAATTGCCCAAGAACCAGTATTGATGAGAAGACTACGCAATGCACTCTCACCAAGTGATGCCCATGTGATAGATGTAAGATACCACAAACCATGCTGGACTCGATATGTGTTCCATTTCCTGAGGGATGAGTCGAGCAACCAGGCCAAATCTACAAAGACAGACCTACCAATACAAGTACTATGCTTGATTGAGCTTATCAATCTCATTGAATATTAAAACCAAAATGAAGCTCATCTACCCATGGATGCCATCGAAAAAACCTACATATATATGCTTGGTGGTAGTGATGAGGCACAGAAGCACACTCGAAAACTGACATGACAGTGGCTAAAGGAAAAAATTCTTGCAGAGTTACCAAGTGTGAAGTCAGTGAGGCAGAAAGACAGAAGGAAACCATCTGTTCTTTACTGTCCTGAAGCATGCGAAGAAGACATGGTCTACACTTCCTTGATGCAAGATGCCACAAGTGAAATGGACAACACAATGATGATATACAAGACAGCTAAGCTAATAAACAACAGCATTGCCAATTTTTCCGAGAGAAGGAAACACACACAATTACAGTATCCAGCACAAGAGAGGATGTCCCGACCGAGCTGTACAGCCGTATACGGTGGATTCTGGTGGGATCTGAGGAGGAGCTGCAAACGGAGATGAGGAGCAGGACAGTTGACAGGTCAGCATTTACCATAAGTCAGAATATAATGCATGCTTTCAAGACCAGGAGACAATTGCACCACATGCCCAAGAAAGCCACCGACACATTTCAGACACCACACACACATGAGAAAACCCACGGGTTGTAGGGTTGGCACTCACTGTACATCATGACACCAGGAACAAGGCGCTGATGGACCTCCTCCATGTGCAGAAATACTGCGTATCACACAGCCGTGCCTTGCTCCTAGAAACAGCAATTACCAATGCTGTTGTGGAAAACACAAAACAATTTGATGGATTGTATGTACCACCTTTCCTCAAGAAAGGTACATTTGTCTTCTTCGCTGTTGATAATACAGATTTTGCAGAGGACACTGTAGATGGCAAAGGCACCACACATGGCACAATCACCGCAGTGTACCAGAGGGCAGATGCGCCTGGAGAATCAATCGCACTCAATTTGGAAGTTAGTGAGGCACAAAACCTGTCGGTTGTCCCTTATGTACCCCATCGAGCCTCGCCATAAACCAAAACCTGGGCCAGTCAAGAGAGCAAAGGAATTCAAGGTGTGTTACACAGGTGTTGCTGAATCCTATGAACTAACAAATCTTGGTTGGATGATTGCATCTGCTTTGTCTAGATCAACCGACAGTGTCCCAGGCACAAATCTATAATCACAAAGCAGTATCCCAGGCTAGGCAGGCTACAAATCACTTGTGTCATCTAGTCAGTCATTGACTCAAGTCGGTGCCTTGCCTCTACTTCCAGAGGTCGCACATGAGTGGTATACCATGCCGACTGTGATGTTGCAAGTGTCTCAGTTGAACAAATTGGCAGTTGGTGAAAACCACCCAACTGTAATAACCTTTGACATGGCCCTGTACGAGAAAGCATTGCCCTGTACAGTTGTTAGATGCAAGACATAACTTGAAAAGATAAGTTGTTCCGAGACTTGGGGAGCTGCATGCTGTGATCGCTGCACTGAGGGAACTCAGAGCCTCAATAGAACATTCTGGCATAGATGATGCATGGATTGAGGCAGATGTATATGGGCTTGCTACAACGAGACAGGTCCTCAAGTGCGGCCACTACAAGAGAGCACTCCATGCACACATCCACACTTACATGGCTCTGTATGAACTTGCTCTAGAACAGTTCTTCACATAGATGCCACAACTAAAAGAAATCTGCTCAAAACCAGCAAATGAATTACAGGAAGCCTGCACAAACATAGCTTCTGGGACAAGTGATGGTGCAGAATGCATCAGAATTGCTAACACTCACCTGCTGCAAGTCTTGACCAACAAAGATGTCATTGAACAGCTGAAGAAGTGGGAAGCTCAGAAATCATCTAACGCTATGTTCAAGTCATTGATGAATTACCTCCACCGGGTCGAAACCATCTTTTTCTTTGTTGAAGCATCCAGAAATGCTGATCTCGTTCTCCATCTGGAGGCTGGAGAAGCACTCAGCAAGCTGTTTTTCACAATTGATCGAATAAAATACAAACACCTCTGGCCAAGGTACATCGCCAACATGCACAAAATGAAGACAAGCCATCCAGCAACATGGCGAGAACTTCAAGATGGAAACATATATGTCACCAAGAGTGAGATTTCGTTCATCTCCATAGGTGCAGACCATGCCTGCGAACATCTCAACATGATGATGGTTCATTCTGGCCTAATTGGCATTTCCAATAATGCCAATGCTAGGCAGCGGTTCTTCTTGGCTTCTCCAGAGATGTCGTGCCTCTCAACAGAGTTTAAAGGACAGTTTGGGCTTCAAGTAAATAAGCCAGAGGAACACCAGGATGTATGACCCACTGCTGTCAGGAAAGAACATGAAGCTGTTGACAAAATCAAGCCTGCAATACTGAGTCACAGGAATCCCTTTGCTGTTCAAGGTGATCAGCTATACAATTTCATCACACATGCATATGTACAAGAGTATGTTCCACAAATCTTGAACATTGATGACATCGGACAGAAGCTTTATGAAGATTATGTCAATGAATGTATCAATGGAGATGTTTCTGGTCTCTGGGCACCAGTCAAAAAGCAGAACAACAAGATGCACATGTCTGGCAGCAAGAAAGAAACTTTCAAGTTACGTGACCAGACAATAGACCTAAAACAGACCAAAGATCTTTATGGTCGGCTGATGGTTCTCACCAGGTCGAGCAGGGACATCGATCAGAAGAATGCAGTTGGCAACTATGAGTTCACATTGACTCCGAGAGCACTATTTGCACCAGACGGCTCAATGCTGCCATGCACTGACAAGTCCAAGCTGATGCACAGCCTTGAGAAGCTTGCAAAACCAGATGAAACCCAGGAACGGACAGAAGCTTGTCCAGAAGATGACAAAGAAATCAAGGACAATCAGCACAGTCAAAGATCTAGCCCAGTGTTTCAATGACAGGCTCGTGAACGTGACAGCAGGGTTCAGTGAGGTCATCCTTGTCTTGACTGACTCACTAAAGGAGGAAACTAGAGAGAGACAACGACAAGGAAAAGCTCCTATACAGTAACAGGTTGCAGATGATACAAACATCAATCATCCCACTGGCACGGTTTCTATCACACGAAAAAACGAAAGCAGATTTGACAGACTATCTTACCAAAGCAACCCTTGATTACAACAAAAACTCACCTGTCAGTCATCACATCAGCATCAGGTCACACCAGAAGCAACAGAAACATGCACTTTGAAGACAACAATCACGAGGAGGCTGACACATTGATGATCTGCCTGGCAGCGGAGGCATCGCAACGATGTCCTGATGCACAGCGAGTATTCTTTACTCCTGATACTGACGTCATGGTTCAGCTGTGTGATGCACAGCTAGACGTCACTGGCGTCACTATGACAAGCTCTGTAAAAAGAAATCTATTTTGATGGTATCAGGTGCAGTCGAAATAGAGCCAATCTAAAGAGCTTTGGGCAAAGAAAAGGTGCAAGCTATACCTATATTCCACGCATTCACATTGATGTGAATCCCCACCCATGATCTTTCCTGGGAAAACCACATTTCCAAGCTGGCCTCCAAAGCCAGTCGCCGACTGGGCATCCTCCGTCGTGCGAAGTCCTTCCTTGGCACACCTGAGCTCCTCACCACATACAAGGCTTTCATCCGCAGCTCAATGGAGTACTGCTCTCCCCTCTGGGCTGGTGCTCCTGCCTCACACCTAGCTCGTCTTCACGCTGTTGAAAGTGTTACGGATTTATGTGAATTTATGTGAATTACTATTCAGGTCATTGCTTATTAATGTGTAGTCGATTAAAGGTCGTTGTGATTAAAGGGTCAGGAGCCCTTCTGGGGAAAAGGAGACCGGAAACGGAAGGAGAAAAGACACGAGGTCCGGGGAGAAGCGGCTCTTCCTCTTCCTCGCCGAGCTCCGACGCGAGCGGTATCGATATTGAGCAGCGTGGGGGACGCTGCGTTTGAAAGCCCGTCTGGCGAAAGGAGTTACCTGCGCGGGGTAATTACCCATTTACACGTCAAGTCGCCGTGGGTTCGTGCACGGAACAAAGCGTCCGGCACAGTTCGCCTCACCGTCTACAAGGACGCGTACGGGTCGCACCTTGGGCCTCGCGCGCGTTGCAAGCCGCGCTTGGTTTTGCCCCATTGCTTGGCAAGGAGGTGTGCGCTGCAGCAGCTGTCCCCGGTACGAGACGTGCACGTTTGGAGCACGTCCGCCCGGGGTTCGTTCAACCGCCCGTGTGCGGAGAAGAGAGACATTGTGAGGGACAGTGACCCAAGTGGTCGTGAGTGGGGAAAGGGCACACATATATAAGATGGCCATCTTAGTAATATTGATTGTTGATGGTTGTTGATTGCTCTGGGAATATATTATTGATGAATCCGGATCCTTGGTGTGGGGTTTCTTATTGACTTGAATTGTTGTGTCGTTCATATTGATTGCGTTACGAATGCGTATAAATCATCGATCTTTCTGGCGGAGTTCCTCTCACGGTCCGGGGGTCACCGAGACCAGGTAGTCACCGGGAGGACCACGTAACAGAATTGGGGGCTCGTCCAAATTACGATTTGCGGATTCGCAATTGGGTCTACGTCCGGGATCTAAAATTGTATAAAATAATAAAATAATATTTTTATTAATTAAAATTTATTAATTAAGTATTAATTGGTAAATTTTTGGGAAATTGGGGGTAAAGTCTTGGGTGAAGGTTAACAGGTGTTAACGATAGGCACCATGGCGTTTGTGGCACAGAACTTTGCGGTAACCCCGAGTGAGGCACAGTTCCGAGCGTTACTAAAGTCGGACCTCTTGAAATTGGCCAAACATTTTAACTTGGAGATCTGAACTAATTTGAGGAAGGCAGAGTTGCAGACCACGGTGATACAATCTATGGTGGGATTAGGAACATGGGACGAGTTAGCCTGGCAGTGGCTACCCGAAGAACCAGAAGACGTTGAGCTCCGGAAACTGGAGTTGCAATTACGGAGCCAGGAACGGATCAAAGAAGAGGAAAGGAAAGCAGAAGAGAGGAGAGAAGAGAAACAAGCAGAGGAAAGGAGAGTGGAATGAGAACTCCAGGAAAGGTTAAAAGAAGAAGAAAGGAAAGCGGAAAAGGAAAGAGCAGAAGAAGAAAGGAAAGCAGAAAAGGAAAGAGCAGAAGAGGAAAGGAAAGCAGAAGAGAGGAGAGAAGAGAAACAAGCAGAGGAAAGGAGAGTGGAACGAGAACTCCAGGAACGGATCAAAGAAGAAGAAAGGAAAGCAGAAAAGGAAAGAGCAGAAGAAGAAAGGAAAGCAGAAAAGGAAAGAGCAGAAGAGGAAAGGAAAGCAGAAGAGAGGAGAGAAGAGAAACAAGCAGAGGAAAGGAGAGTGGAACGAGAACTCCAGGAAAGGTTAGCAGAAGAAGAAAGGAAAGCAGAAAAGGAAAGAGCAGAAGAAGAAAGGAAAGCAGAAGAGAGGAGAGAAGAGAAACAAGCAGAGGAAAGGAGAGTGGAACGAGAACTCCAGGAAAGGTTAGAAGGGAGAAAAGCAGAGGAGAGGAGAGCTGCCAGGGAACTCGAAGCAGAGGAGAGAAAAGCCGAAAGGGAGTTGAAGGAACGTGATCTGGCGCTTCAGCAAGAAATTAAATTCAAGGAGCTGGATTTAATGAGAGAACGGGGAGAGGTACCACCCTTGCTGATGGGGTCGACACCTAGCCAGAACACCTGGGAGGTGGGCAGACATGTGAGGCTGGTTCCACCCTTCAGTGACAAGGAAGTCACTCAATTTTTTCCACACTTTGAGAAAGTGGCTCGACAGTTAAACTGGCCGGAGGAGGCCTGGACCAAACTAGTGCAAAGTGTGCTGGTGGGTAAAGCTCAAGAGATTTATTCGGCGCTACCCATGGACCAATGTGCAGATTATGAGGTATTGAAGAAGCACATCCTCAAAGCCGATGAGTTGGTTCCTGAAGCTTACCGGCAAAAATTCAGGAATGCCAGGAAGAGGGAGAGTGAGACCCATGTGGAGTTTGCCAGAGTGAAAGAAAACATGTTTGATCGGTGGTGTGAGTCGAAAGGAGTCGGGAACGACTTCGAAGCATTGCGTGACCTGATGCTGGTGGAGGAATTTCAACAGTGTGTCCACGAGGACATCAAAGTGTACCTGCAGGAAAAGAAAGTACCAAAGTTGTGGGACGCAGCCACCATGGCAGATGATTATGCCTTAACACACCGGATAGGGGTCCACACACCTAGCTCCTCGCCTAGACTTCAGCAGGGGAGTTATGGAACACCCGGTGCGGAGAACGACAATACATGGCGGCGGCCTCGAGAGGATTATGGGGACAACGCGGATACCCCAACTGTTCGAAATCAGAGGGCTACGCGCCCAAGACAAACTTATTTCCCGGGGGGCCCGAGGCAGACCACGAGGTTTTCCTCCGGGCCTACTTGCGCTTTTTGCAAGAAACCTGGACACTTGATGTCCAGTTGTTACCTCATGAAAAGGGAAAACCCAGAGCGGAGTCCGACTATTACCACTCCGAATGTGATGGCAAGCGTAAGAAATCGCCCACAGAAGAGTTACCAACCATTTATTTATGAGGGGTTGGTCTCACTCAAGGGAGACTTGACTAACCCAAGACCGGTTAGGGTTTTGAGGGACACAGGAGCCCATCAATCCTTAATGCTTGAAGGCATTTTGCCATTGTCAAAGAGTACCGCAACTGGTGATAGTGTTCGGTTACAAGGGATCGGTGGCTGTGTTAGTGCCCCACTTCATGTCATCCATTTGGAATCCGATTTGGTGTCAGGACCGGTCACCGTCGGTTTACAAGCCACGCTTCCTGTAGAGGGAGTATCTGTGATTATCGGGAATGATTTGGCCGGGGGACCACGTAACAAAAGCAAAGCGTTCAGAATCATTGGAATCTCCCGCGATGACGCTATCTCCGAGGGCCTTTCACTTAATCACCGCAGGCAGGTTGGTGGTCTTTCCATCTTCTACCGACTCCTCTCCGGCCTTGCTCCCCCAGCTCTCTCTGGGCTCTGTCCCCCAAATATTCCTGCAGGTCGCACAAGATCTGCCTGCAACCCTCTTATGGTTAAACTGCCAAAATCAAGACTCTCTGCTCACCTTCACTCCTTCATTCCTCTTTTCTCCCACCTCTGGAACAAACTCCCTCACTCTCTTCAATCCCACTCCTCCCTCCAGGTCTTTAAAACGGCTGTTCACCACCATCTCTTATCTTCCCCAATCCAAAACCTTGATCTTTTCTACCCCCGCTAATTTCACCCCAACTCCACTTTTTTGAGGTGACTTTTGACTTCTTTCCTGGAAGTCCTTGGTGTCCTTGCGTTTTATACCTATCCTGCCTCCCCCCAGGCCCTCTCCCTCCAAAAACATCTCCCGATGTCCCTGCTCTCAAATGTTGTGTTTGTGTGCTTCCTCCCCTTCTCTCCCCATCTTGTCGACCGCTCCCCTTTTTATATACTTTGTTTGCTTGTTTGTTTGATTTGTTTGTTTGATAAATGTTAGCTCTTTCACGAGCCTCGACTCTGTATACAAAAAAAATAATAATAATAATTCACAGGAGCAATGTTGGAAAATTCTCAGGAATAGGCAAAACAAAATGGTTTCAGCAGTATATGAAAGCTGCAATGCACTTAGTCAGAGCACTGACGAAACTACCGGAGGAAGGTGACCGAACACAGGAAGTGAAAGACGTATTGGCCAAATTTGTGTGCTCAACCTACTGTCCGAAGGGTATTCACATTGCAAGTATCCCTGATCCAAGATGGTATCTGTTTTGCAAACACCTAGCTGAAAGCAACAACTTACCTCATACACTCGGTGTACTTGAGGAACACATCCAGCGTGTGCGGTTACAAAGCTAAGTTTGGTGCCGAGCCAATGTTATGCAGCAACAGCATTTTGACCCCCTGAAACTTGGTTACTATCAGGACAAAAGTGGCCAAATACTGCCAGTCACCACAAAGGTTCCTCCTGCCCCACAAGCCATCATCGGGTTGGTCAGATGCCACTGCAAAACCAACTGTGTCTACACAGAGATGTTCATGCAGAAGGAATAACTTTCCTTGCAAAGAACTATGCTTGTGCGGCACAGAATGCGAAAACGATGGACTGTAATGTTGAATATGACACTGAGAGTGATGATGATGCGCAATGATGTGTTACACTGAGATAGGAAATACGTCTATACGTATGCTGTTGTCACTACCAACAATTTGAGTGTGCATTTTTTCATGAAAATACAAACATAATTTCACAAACTTCTTCTTTTCTTGGTTTTTGGTGTTCATGATCACTAATTTGACATAAGCTTTGGATTCCTTGGGCCTGGAAACATAGGATTAGCATTTAGAATGAAGTTTCTATGTCAAATACAAGCCGAGATATTCGGAAATTCTTATTTTATGACGGACATTTTGAAAATCCAAAATGGCAGCTATGCAGGCATCTGCGCAAATGGAAACATTGACTTTCAGATTCATGATGTCATAAGCTTCTCAAAAATGAACTGGTTTGCTCCTCTCCAAATTTTTTGGACGAAAGTGTTTTTATTGACATAATAATAATAATAATAATAATAATACATTTATTTTATATAGCGCTTTTCAAGAAACCCAAAGACGCTTTGACAGAGTACAAAAAACAAGTGCAAAAAGACAAAAATCAATCGGTAAATAATCAAAGCAAAAGGAAGGTGAAGGAGAAGAGATAGTCAGGGGTTAAATGCTGTGGGTTAAATGTTGAATGCAGTGTTGAACAGGTGGGTCTTGAGTGATGTTTTGAATGTGGTGAGTGAGGAGGAGTCTCTGATGGTGTGAGGTAGTGAGTTCCAGAGGGTGGGAGCAGCGATGGAGAAGGCCCTGTCCCCCCAGGATCTGAATTTGGTCCGGATGGGGGGGTCAGGAGGTTGGTACCAGCAGAGCGGAGGTTGCGGGTGGGAGTGTGTCTGGAGCGGAGGTCAGCCAGGTAGGATGGGGCCAGGTTATGGAGGGCTTTGTAGGTCATGAGGAGGATTTTGTACTGGATTCTCTGGGGGATGGGGAGCCAGTGAAGCTTGTAAAGGACGGGGGTGATGTGGTCACGGGTCCGGGAATGGGTGAGTAGACGGGCAGCGGAGTTCTGAATGTATTGGAGTTTATTGGTGATTATTGAGGGTGAACCATAGAGGAGGCTGTTGCAGTAATCCAGACGGGAGGTGATGAAGGCGTGGATGAGGGTTTCTGCAGCCGTGGAGGAGAGGGATGGACGGAGACGGGCGATGTTTTTCAGGTGAAAGAAGGCTGTCTTTGTGATCTGTTTAGTGTATTTGTCGAAGGAGAGGGTTTGGTCAAAGATGCGGCCAAGATTCCGGATGTGAGGGGAGGTGGATACTGGGAAACCGTCGATGTTGAGGGCAAAGTTATGGGTGGATTTGGTGAGCGTTTTTTGGCCAATGATGATTATTTCAGATTTATCATAGTTAAGTTTGAGGAAGTTGATTTGAAGCCAGGATTTTATTTCAGTGATGCAGTTTGTCAGGATAGAGTGGGTGGCGGTGGAGATGGACTTCGTGGAGATGAAAAGCTGGATGTCATCGGTGAAGCAGTGGAATTGGAGACCATGACGGCGGATTAAGTGACCAAGGGGGGACAGGTACAGGATGAAGAGGAGGGGGCCAAGAACTGAACCTTGGGGGACACCTTGGGGGAGGGGAGCAGTGGGGGATTTGCAGTTATTGATGGAGATGAACTGGCATCTGTCAGAGAGGTATGATTTGATCCAAGAGAGGGCAGTGCCGGTAATGTTAAAGGTGGTTTCAAGTCGGGTGAGGAGGATGGTGCGATTGATGGTGTCAAAGGTGGCGCTGAGGTCGAGGAGGATGAGAATGTTGAGGTTGCCAGCGTCAGAGGAGAGGAGAAGGTCGTTGGTGATTTTGAGGAGAGCAGTTTCAGTACTGTGGTTGGAGCGGATTCCGGATTGGAATGTTTCATACAGGTTATTGGCAGAGAGGTGATGTTTGAGTTGAGTGGCTACAGCGTGTTCCAAAACTTTTGAGAGAAAGGGTAGGTTGGAGATGGGTCTGAAGTTGTTTAGGGTGTCAGGGTTGAGTCCAGGTTTTTTCAGAATGGGGGTAACAGCAGCAATTTTGAGGGATGGTGGGACGATGCCTGTACAGGGAGAAGTTTATTGTTGCAGTGATAAGTGGAGAGAGAGCAGGAAGGGAGGCCTTGACAAAGCTGGAGGGGATGGGGTCAAGAGTGCAGGTGGCAGTTTTCATTCCGATGAGGAGTTCAGAGAGGTCAGTAGGGGAGACTGGGGAGAATTGAGACAGGGGTTGGCAGGATAAGGGGGGGCAGGTGGTTTGAGGGGGAGCGGGTGCGGTGGTGGTTAAGCTGTTGTAGATGTTGTCAATTTTGCATTGGAAGAATGAAAGGAAGGAGATGCAGTTGCCTACTGTGAATGACTGGGTGGTGGTGTTCAGGGGGCTGAGGAGTTTGTTTATTGTAGAGAAGAGTGCTTTTGGGTTTCCGGAGCCAGAGTGGATAATTTAAGAGTAGTAGGCGGAGCGGGCGCGGGAGAGGGCATCTTTGTAGTGCTGTAGGTGGTCCTTGTAGGCTTGGGAGTGAATTGTGAGACCTGTTTTATTGCGGAGTCTTTCAAGTTGGCGAGCACGAGTTTTCATCAGGCAGAGTTCAGGGGTAAACCAGGGAGCAGAATGGGTGAAAGAAACTGTTTTGGTTTTCATAGGCGCAAGCTGGTCAAGGCAGGAGGAGAGAGTGTGGTTGTAGTAGTCAGTGAGGTCAGAAGGGGTGTGGAGGTCATAATGAACTGGACTAATGGGTCTTCTGGGTTTCTGTGTCTTTTCGGTCTTCAGTGTCTTTTTGGTCTTCGTGGGAATTTTTTTTTTTTTTTTTTTTTTTTTTTTGTATACAAGATCGAGGCTCGTGAAAGAGCGAACATTAATCACACAGAAAGACAAACAGACACATAAAACAAATCACATCGGGAGCGGTAGACAAGATGGGGAGAGAGGGGGAAGGACACAAACACAACATTTGAGAGCAGGGACCGAGAGACATGGAGACATCGAGAGAACTGTGGGAGGGAGAGGGCTTTGGGGGGGGGCATGGGAAGGGTGGGGGTGGGAGAGGTATAAAACATATGGACACTGCCAGGACTTCCAGGAAAGAAGTTGGAATTTCAAACAAGGTGGATCTGGGGTGAATTAGTGGGGGTAGAAAAGATCAAGGTTTTGGATGGGGGAAGATAAGAGATGGTGGTGAACAGCTGTTTTAAAGACCTGGAGGGAGGAGTGTGATTGAAGTGAGTGTGGGAGTTTGTTCCAGAGGCGAGAGAAAAGAGGAATGAAAGAGTGAAGGTGAGCAGAGAGCCGGGATTTCGGCAGTTTAACCATCAGAGGGTGGCTGGCAGATCTTGTGCGACCTGTAGGAAAATTTGGGGGACAGAGCACAGAGAGAGCTGGGGGAGCAAGGCCGGAGAGGAGTCGGTAGAAGACAGAAAGACCACCTACCTGCCTGCGGTGAGTGAGTGAAAGACCCTCAGAGATAGCTTCATCGTGGGAGATTCCAATGATTCTGAAAGCTTTGGATTCAACAGCGTGAAGCCGAGCCAGGTGTGAGGCAGGAGCACCAGCCCATAGGGGAGAACAGTATTCCATTGAGCTGCGGATGAAAGCCTTGTATGTGGTGAGGAGCTCAGGTGTGCCTAGGAAGGACTTCACACGACGGAGGATGCCCAGACGGCGACTGGCTTTGGAGGCCAGCTTGGAAATGTGGTTTTCCCAAGAAAGATCATGGCAGATAGTGAGACCCAAAAGCTTGAGCGACAGAACTTCTTGGAGAGGATTGTTGAGAAAGTAGATGGGAGGGTTGTCCAGTCGATCTTTTCGGAGAGACATAGTAAGAGTGTGAGATTTGTCAGGATTGAAAGACACTAGGGCATGCCCGTACTATATATAAGCTAGGACGTGCCCGTACGTGGGTGCCCGTTCCTTGCCAAAAAAAAAAAAAAATTTGTGTAGGGGTGTGTGTGTGTAAACATCCTAGGGCGTGCCCGTACGTGGGTGCAAAAAAACATGCGTGCAAACAACAACAACAAAAAAAAACTTTGAAACCACGTGGCAGTAACGACCACAGAACCCCCGCCCTCTATTTACATGAATGGTTTGGTCCATTCGCAACGACCACAGAACCCCCCCCCTCTATTTACATGCAATGGTTTGGTCCATTCGCAACGTCAAAGCGAACGGCGAACGGCTAAATCGCCATAGCTCGGTAAGTAATTGTCCGATTAATATGAAACCTTGAAAAGGCACATCCTCGGGTCCCCAGCAATATACCTGGCAAGTTTAAAGTATATCGGACCCGTGGTTGTCGAGAAACAGCGGTCACAGACAAACAAACGTACAAACAAACAAACGTACAAACAAACAAACGTACAAACAAACAAACACACAGAGATTACTGGAATTATAGATAGATGTTCCACTTGTTTGACCAGTCTGTGATTTTGTCCAGGTCTTCAGAGAGTGAGGAGGCTGCAGACTGCCGATCTGAGGGAAGAGGAATGGAGCGGCAGAGAGGGGAGTCATCAGCAAAGAGATAGAGAGGATTTTCCAGAGAGTCGGAGAGATCATTGATAAAGACCAGAAAAAGCACAGGGCCCAGCACACTGCCTTGGGGAACTCCAGCCTGAACAGGAAGGGGAGATGAGAGAAATCCATTCAGGGCCACACGTTGACTACGACCAGAGAGGAAGTCCGCAAGCCATGCATGGAGATTTCCATGGATACCATAGGAGGAGAGTTTGGTGAGCATAGCTGGGTGCCAGACCGTATCGAAGGCACGTGATATGTCAAGGGAGATTTTGGATGGACCTGGATTTTTTGACCTGGATTTTGGATCTTTGGAATATTTAAGGGTCTTCGGGGTATTTAAGGGTCTTTTCGGTATTTGTGGTATTTTGGGTCTTTTGGGGGGTATTGTGCATTTTGGGTCTTTTGGGTCTTCAGAGTGTTTTGAGGTTTCAGGGTGTTTTGGGTCTGCAAGGTCTTTTGATTCTGCATGGTCTTTTGGGTCTACAGGGTCTTTTGGTTATTTAGGCCATTTGGATCCTCTGGGCCTTTTAAGGGTATTTTGGGTATTTGGGGTCTTTTCGGTATTTGTGGTATTTTGGGTCTTCCCGGTCTTTTGGGTCTTAAGGGTGTTTTGGGGTATTCAGTGTATTTTGGGTATTTGGTGTGTTTTGGGTCTTTGTGGTGATTTTAATCTTCAGAGTCATTTGGATTTTCAGGGTAATTTGGGTCTTCAGGGACATTTGGATCCTCTGGGTCTTTAAGAATCTTTTCAGTATTTATGGTATTTTGGGTCTTCCTTGTCTTTTGGGTCTTCAGGGTATTTTGGGTCTACAGGGTGTTTTGGGTCTTCTGGGGGTACTCCGGGTGTTTTGGGTCTTTTGGGTCTTCAGGGTGCTTTGGGTATTTGGGGTATTTTGTGTCCTCGGGGTGTTTTGGGTCATTTTGGGTATTTGGGGTCTTTTGTTCTTCAAGGTGTTTTGGGTCTTTTGGGTCTTCAGGGTGTTTTGGGTCTTCCAGGTCATTTGGGGTCTTTAGGGTCATTTGGATGCTCTGGGCCTTTAAGGGCATTTAGGGTCTTTGTGGTGTTTTGGGTCTTCCAGGTATTTTGGGTCTTAAGGGGCTTTTGGTTCCTCTGTGTCTTTAAGGGTGTTTGGGGTATTTTGATTCATTGGGGTTTTTAACGGTCTTTTGGATCTTCGGGGTGTTTTGGGTCTTCGGGGTATTTTGGGTCTTCGGGGTCTTTCGGCTTTTTATGGGTATTCGTGGTCCTTAAGGTATGTATGTATGTATGTATGTATGTATGTATGTATGTATGTATGTATGTATGTATGTATGTATATATGGATATGATTATGGATAAGATTCCTTTGTTCGTCATCGTCCCTGTCGCCAAACCTTTGTCCCTTATGGCAATGCATGCACATATAAACACTTAGATAGGTCCTTAGTGCACACATTAATTAGTTCCCTTCCAATTACAATGACTTTGGAAGATGGACAGGAAGCCAGATCGGGGCACCGCCGCAAAGGCCGCAGCCAGCTACACCACCAGTGAGCCTAGCAACATCGCGTGGGACGAGCTGTGACCACGCCACAGGGAATGTGTGATTGGTTGGTGCGGCAGGCGCGAAGACGCAACGGAGGAAGAGGTTGTTCATTGGAGGGAAGGCGCTGGAACGTTCGGTGAACGGCGGGAAGCTACGAGGCACTGATTGGGGTGCGCACCAAGACCGACGTCACAGGCCAGGTTATAAAAGGGGGCGCTGGACGACTTTCGCTCTCTTCTGGTTTCCTCGCTCTCCTGGCTTCCTCGCGCTCTTGGCTTCCTCTCTAGGCACTGTTCTCCCTGTCTTAGCTCTCTCTCTCTCTTCGCGGAGGACCTTGTGTTGGAGATCGGCCCCTTCGGGTTGGAGATTGGCCTTGGGTGGGGATTGCTGGCCCTGCGATGGACGCGTGGTGCTTTTGGTTCCGCGTGGTGCTTTTGGTTCCGCATGGTGCATTGGATTGGTGCTCGGAGCTGCGTTGGATGGCGGACACGACACGACTACAGACGGACAGATAAGCTCACACTACATTACACAAACCCACGACGAACGTGTTATTTTATTAATTCATTTGCCCCCGTCTCGTATTTGGAAGTCGGTGTGTGGGATCCCAATTTAGGACCGTTATTTATTTAGCGTCGCGTTCTTTGTTCTCGGGTTCCGTTGAATAAACCTGTTCTTTTTGTACATTCTAATTCGGTTTTCGCTAGAGTTAATTCCCCTGCAGGATCGGAGCTGCCGTCAGTTCACTCAAGGTAAGTGCTTTTGCCGCATCTCCCTCTTCCCTTCTTCCTCCCGTGGGTTTATAGCAAAGTCCGTGTTTGATCGTCGCCTCCAGTAAATCCGTTTGGTCCATCCGCGGTCCCTGGTGTTAACCTGGAAGGGATCGCGCGACGACAACATATATATATATATATATATATATATATATATATATATATATATATATATAAAGGAGGAGTGTCTGTGTGTGTGTGTGTGTGTGTGTGTGTGTGTGTGTGTCTGTCTGGATGTCCGCTTATAACTCAAGAACTACACATCGGAGAAACGTTTTAGACACAGATTCGGAATCAGCATAAAATTCCGGTGGTTCTAGGCTACTTTTTATTTTAATGGTTAAAAAAACAGTGCCTCATTTGTAATTGTGCATTTGACAAGTGAACATCAGGTAAAAGTTCAAACTGATCAATACCCTGACGAAGGCGTGGCCCCATCAACGTGTCACGAAGGGAGGTGCCGGTGAACCCTCGCGACCAGTCAGGGCCGAGGCGTGTTCACCGGTAGGCGGAGCGAAGCGAGCGCGGGTTGATTTGCAAGGCGCGTGATATAAGCGCCGCCGCGGACTACTTCAACAGATGAGCCAGGAAGACAGAAGGAGTCGACCACCAAGGCAGAAAGAGATGAGCGGGAGACGAGGCAGATGAGACGAGAGCAAAGAGAGAGAGAGAGAGAGAGAGAGTAAGTCCGCTACCATGACGACACGGACCGCGCTGATGATGCTGGCAAGATATTCTTCCTCGATGCTCCTGGCGGGACAGGAAAAACATTCCTCATTAATATCATCCTGGCCAAGGTTCGTCAAAAGTCGGAAATTGCTCTGGCTGTGGCCTCAAGTGGAATTGCAGCTACACTTCTTGAAGGAGGAAGGACAGCACACTCAACTTTGCACACTTTGACCGTTTGCCCTTCACGTGACTCGTGGTGGTCCCTCTCGGCTCTTCCCCCGTTGGTATTTTTGTGCACATAAGATTGTTCACGGTTCTGTTTAAATATTATTTAAATATGTATAACCTTTCCCCTTCAGTGTTTTACTCAGTGGTATTTTACAGCACGCTGTTTTTCTTCCTATTTAAAAGGCTTTTCTCAATTTCCTCTCCAACTCATTCCACCTCAAAAAAAAGAAATTCAATATCTTATACGTCTCCCTCACTACTTGGTCTAAATTCACATTCATTCCATCCCTCCTCCATCATTCTGAGCCGGATTGCGAACTTGAAAATCACAACAAACCCAATTTGTTTTCAATGTTCGTCTTTCATTAATCATCCACTTTCTAAACTCCCCTCTTGCCCCTCCCATCCAAATCCCTCCCCTTGCACCTACACCCCTAAACTCCCCCCTTGCCCCGCCACTCTTAAACACCCCCCTGCCCCTCCACTCCTGAACTCCCCCCTTGCCCTTCCTCTCCTGAACTCCCCCCTTGCCCTTCCCCTCCTAAACTCCCCCCTCACTCCTCCCCTTCAAAACTCCCCCCCAACCCCTCCCATTCAAATCTCCCCCCATACCATTCCTCTCCAATTCTCCCTCCTCCCCCCTCCTCCTCAAAGCTGCCTCCTCCCCACTTCGTCTCCCTTCTATCTCATACCTCCACCCCCCCCCAACCTTCTTCTTTCCTCTGCCCCCCCTCAAACAACCCCTCACTGTGCCTCATCCCTTCACCTTCAAACCTTTCATCCTCCTCATCCTTCCCTTTCTTGGAACTCTTCTGCAATCGCTGACACACAAACAACTGCTCTCCCTACCTCCCCCTCTCATCCTTCATCTTACCCTACTCCTCCCCTCCCCTGTCCTGTACCCGATGCTCCCCCTCTCTCTTCATTAACGGTATGGACCTCAAACATCCGGGACCTTCGCTCAAACCTGACTGATCTCTCCATACAGGTTGCTTCTGACAATCCAGACTTCATCTGCTTAACAGAGACTTTCCTCCTTCAAGATGTCTCTGATTCCTTAATATCTCTTCCTGGTTACTCCCTCCTCCGGTATGATAGACCTGAGCCTCGGCCTGGTGGTGGGGTGGCTATCTTTATCAAAAACTCTCTTCCTCACTCTCCTTGCACTGCCCTCTCTCCTCCTCACCCCCAGGAGTACCTCTGGCTACGGCTTCCTCTCCGCTCCCACCTTTTGTTCATATGTGTTCTGTACCGTCCCCCAAACAGTGATGACTCCATCTACATTTCACTGTCTGACAACATGGACCAACTTCTATCCACTCATCCCAACTCTCTCTTCCTCATATGTGGTGACTTCAATTGTCATCATGCCACCTGGTTGGGTGTGGGTTCCTCTCTCACCAGTCATGGCACCTCAGCAAAGGACTTCTGTGACTCACTGGGACTGACACAATCTGTCAATTTCCTGACCCGGATCTCAGCCAATGGAGTATCTTCTCTTCTAGACTTGGTTATGACTAACTTCCCTGCTAATGTCTGCTGCTCTTCTTCTGCTCCAATCGGTTCTTCTGATCATGTGCTTGTCAAAGTGGGCATCTCTCTGGCCATTCTCAGAGAGCCTCCTCAGCGTCGACGAGTCTGGCATTTCACTCAGGCCGACTGGGACGGTCTTCAAGCAGCCATCAATCGTCTGGATTGGTCTCCCATCTCCACTGCCTCTGACATCAATTCTTCCTGGGAATACTTCCAAAGCAAACTGATCTCTCTCATGCACAGATTTATCCCATCTCGCCTTCAGTTGTCTTACCCTTCCTCCCGTCCATGGTACACTGAATCTTGTGGTGAGGCAGTTGCCCTGAAACAACTTGCCTTTGCCTCTTGGAAGGCTAATCCAACTGAAGGAAATCTCAGTTCCTTCCACCAAGCTCGGAACAAGTGTGTGTCTACCCTCAGGAGTGCCAGGAAGCACTATCTCTCCTCACTCAAGAATGAACTCTCAAACCTGTCTCCTTCCTCCAAATCCTGGTGGCGTCTGGTCAAGTCCGTTTCTGGTGTTTGTTCCCCCTCCATCCCCTCCCTTACCTCAAATGGCCACACAGTTGACATCGCACGTGACAAAGCCGAATGCCTCAACTCTGTGTTTGCCTCAAAATCCTTAGTCCCAAACCCATCTCTCTCTGTTCCCACCTTTCCCAGTCGAACCAAACTGCTCCTGGACTCTGTGACCTTCTCTCCTGACAAGGTGGAGGAGTTTTTGTCAAACCTCGACTCTGATTCTGCAACTGGACCAGATGGCATCAGCCCACGGGTCCTAAAATCCTGCTCTGCCGCTCTATCTCACCCTCTCTCTGTTCTTTTCACCCTATCTTTTGCTCAAGGTCATCTGCCAGCATCCTGGAAATCAGCAAACATTACCGCTTTACACAAAAAAGGTGCAAAAACAGATCCTTGCAACTACAGACCAATCAGCCTGCTCCCAATTATCAGCAAAGTCATGGAATCCATCATTGCTTCGGATATGAAATCTTTCCTCTTCTCCAATGGCTTGATCTCTGATCATCAATTTGGTTTCAGACCAGGTCACTCTACTCTGGACATGCTGCTTCTGCTTTCTCAACAATGGATGGAGGTCCTCAATGCCAAACAGGAAATTAGAGCTGTCTCCCTTGACATATCACGTGCCTTCGATACGGTCTGGCACCCAGCTCTGCTCACCAAACTCTCCTCCCATGGTATCCATGGAAATCTCCATGCATGGCTTGCAGACTTCCTCTCTGGTCGTAGTCAACGTGTGGCCCTGAATGGATTTCTCTCATCTCCCCTTCCCGTTCAGGCTGGAGTTCCCCAAGGCAGTGTGCTGGGCCCTGTGCTTTTTCTGGTCTTTATCAATGATCTCTCCGACTCTCTGGAAAATCCTCTGTATCTCTTTGCTGATGACTCCACTCTCTGCCGCTCCATTCCTCTTCCCTCAGATCGGCAGTCTGCAGCCTCCTCACTCTCTGAAGACCTGGACAAAATCACAGACTGGTCAAACATGTGGAACATGTCTTTCAATCCTGACAAATCTCACACTCTTACTATGTCTCTCCGAAAAGATCGACTGGACAACCCTCCCATCTACTTTCTCAACAATCCTCTCCAAGAAGTTCTGTCGCTCAAGCTTTTGGGTCTCACCATCTGCCATGATATTTCTTGGGAAAACCACATTTCCAAGCTGGCCTCCAAAGCCAGTCGCCAACTGGGCATCCTCCGTCGTGCGAAGTCCTTCCTAGGCACACCTGAGCTCCTCACCACATACAAGGCTTTCATCCACAGCTCAATGGAATACTGTTCTCCCCTATGGGCTGGTGCTCCTGCCTCACACCTGGCTCGGCTTCACGCTGTTGAAACCAAAGCTTTCAGAATCATTGGAATGTCCCGCGATGAAGCTAGGCCACTTCAGTGAGTGAAAGGCCCCTCTGAGGGCCTTTCACTCACTCACCGCAGGCAGGTAGGTGGTCTTTCTGTCTTCTACCGACTCCTCTCCGGCCTTGCTCCCCCAGCTCTCTCTGTGCTCTGTCCCCCAAATATTCCTACAGGTCGCACAAGATCTGCCAGCCACCCTCTGATGGTTAAACTGCCGAAATCTCGGCTCTCTGCTCACCTTCACTCTTTCATTCCTCTTTTCTCCCGCCTCTGGAACAAACTCCCACACTCACTTCAATCACACTCCTCCCTCCAGGTCTTCAAAACAGCTGTTCACCACCATCTCTTATCTTCCCCCATCCAAAACCTTGATCTTTTCTACCCCCACTAATTCACCCCAGATCCACCTTGTTTGAAATTCCAACTTCTTTCCTGGAAGTCTTGGCAGTGTCCATATGTTTTATACCTCTCCCACCCCCCCCCCCTTCCCATGCCTCCCCCCAAAGCCCTCTCCCTCCCACAGTTCTCTCGATGTCTCCATGTCTCTCGGTCCCTGCTCTCAAATGTTGTGTTTGTGTCCTTCCCCCTCTCTCCCCATCTTGTCTACCGCTCCCGATGTTATTTGTTTTGTGTGTCTGTTTGTCTTTCTGTGTGATTAATGTTCGCTCTTTCACGAGCCTCGATCTTGTATACAAAAAAAAAAAAAAAAATTTCAAACTGCCTTTGGATTTGACCAAGCAAGACACCCCAACCTGCAACATTAGCAAGAATTCAGCAAACGCCAAGATCCTTCAACAGTGCAAAATCATCATATGGGATGAGGCTACTATGAACCACAAGCAGGCATTCGAAGCAATGCACAGAACACTCCAAGATATTCGCAACAACAAGAAAATCATGGGTGGTGTGACAACCGTTCTGGCTGGAGACTTTCGTCAGACTCTCCCAGTCATCCAACGGGGCACAAGAGCAGATCAAGTCAAGGCCTGTATCAAGTCTTCTTATCTCCTCTGGCCACATGTGCAAAGACTTACCCTGAATACCAACATGAGAGTCCTCCTTCTTGGTGACAACACTGCAGGGGAGTTCTCAAGCCAGCTTTTGAAAGTTGGCAATGGCCTATACCCTCAAGATGCATCAGAACAAATAACTCTACCATTTGGACAGTTTCTTGAAACAAAAGATGACTTGATTAAAAATGTCTTTCCCAATATGGAGACCCAGTTCCAGGACTCGTCATGGCTTGCCGAAAGAGCCATTTTGGCCCCCAAGAACAATGCTGTTCAAGAGATCAACAATTTGCTCCTCCACCAACTTCCCGGTCATTAAAGAAATTATGATTCTCTTGACAAAGTGACAGATGAAGATCAGGCAGTAAACTTCCCAACTGAGTTTCTCAACAGTCTTCAGCCTCAAGGACTCCCAACACGCAGGTTGATTCTCAAGGTGGGAGCACCAATCATGCTTCCAAGGAATCTTGATCCACCAAAGCTGTGTAATGGAACACGATTGACAATCCAGCAAATGATGCCGCATGTCCTAGAGGCAACCATCCTCTCAGGACAATACAGAGGAGAGAAAGTATTCATTCCAAGGATACCACTTATTCCACCTGACCTTCCATTCTCCTTCAAGAGGATTCAGTTCCCCATCAGGCTATGTTTTGCTATATCCATCAACAAGGCACAGGGGCAATCAATGAAGGTTGTCGGCCTGAACTTCACAGAACAAGTGTTTGCCCATGGCCAGCTGTACGTGGGCTGCTCGAGGGTTGGAAAACCAAGCAATCTTTATGTCTTGGCACCAAGTAAGAAAACCAGAAATGTTGTATACCCAGAGGTTTTGAGAAATTGAAAATTGAAAAAACGTCATGTAGGAAATGTACTGTGATATTGCTCTAAAATATACATGTTCTTTTCATCATATATTTGTCTTATTCTTATTCAACCCGGGCGAAGTCTGGTACCTCAGCTAGTATATATATATATATATATACATATATATATATATATATACATACATACATACATACATACATACATACATATATATATACATATATACATACATACATACATACATATATATATACATATATACATACATACATACATACATATATATATACATATATACATACATACATACATACATATATATATACATATATATATATATATATATATATATATATATATATATATATATATATATACATATATATATACATATATACATATATATATATATACATATATATATACATATATATATACATATATATATATATATATATATATATATTGTTACGGACCGCGGATAAGATGTTGGTTTGCCGAGCGGATGGCCCCGCGGCCCTAACAGTTACCCCGACTAACCCGATTCCCGAACGTTGGCCAAATTCACGCCACAGATATTCAATATGGAAAAGACAAAAGCGACACGGATGTGAAGAAGAAGAAGAAGACGAAAAGGTTGGAAATACTACTAAATTTATTCCTATTATTTACATGCTCAAAGTAACCAAGGAAGAAGGAAAGATAAGAAAATAATATACAGAAGATATTAGAGACACAGTGAAAATCGCTAGCTTACCTACAGTCTTAATTAACCCAGGGACAAGACACACAGAACAAACTCACGTACACAAAAGGATGGAAAGGCAGGAGGTGGATGGCTGGAGGGAGAGGAAGGTCCAACGGGTCCTGCAGCACGATCGGCGCGTTTCGCAGCCGCCGTTCCTTCGCAGCCCTGCTCAAAACTGCCGTCCAGGCCCCAAGCTGCTGTTGTTGCTGCTGTGGCTGTTGCTGCTGCGGCTGTGTGGACATCGCGTGCTCTTTTCAGGACTCGTCTCTCTCGTCTTGTCAAAGCTCATCTGGTCCAACCACTCAACTCAACAACTTGCAAGTCTCCCTGTCCAAATACTACTCGGTTCTTGCGCGTGCGCTTTTATAGCGCCTCAGGCGATCAAGCCGCCGGCCTTCAGGACACGCCCATCGGTCAGCTCGCCTCGGCCCTGATTGGTCGGCACGGCCCTCTGGCTCCGCCCTTGATGACGATGGGTGGGCACGCCCTTCTTCCCCGAGCTGAGCACATGTTCAATGGCGGCTTTGGGGCGAAATCAGCAACCCACCGCTGTAACAAACCTGGCAAACTGCCCAGTGCGGTTGGCAATGGAGACTTGGAGGGGATGTAGCTGGAAATGGAGATTTTGGGAATGGGAATGAAGAATGAAGGGAATCTATCTCATTGCACTTGGTGCAATGGAGTGTCATCTTAATGGAAGACAAGGCCTTACCCTAATACACATAATAAAGATATAACTATCAACCAGGGGGAAATCTATGATTGGCTAACGTGTATGCTTTATGGAACTAACTACGGGAACGCCCTTTGACCTTTATACAACAGACTGGAGGCAGGAGGGTCCAGAATAAAGCAATAATAATAAAAAACACAATAAAAAAAACACAATCCTCATATCCACAACAATATATATACTGAAACGCAAAAGAAACTTACCACCTTTGAAACCTTTAAATATCAACAATAACACTGCGTGTAGTAAATGTGTGAACTTATTTGTGGACAATAGTGTCCTCACTGTCAGACAAAACGGTCATGGATGGTCACTTGAACCTTCAATGGTCACTTCATAGCACAGCTGTTGAACAGCCGTTTTGACTGTCAGTGATTAGCCAAGGGGTACGGGATGATTTTAATGAGCTGCACGTGATGTCTTGATATTGGCTTTAAAAAGGCCAGTGCAAAATGGGCATTTTGACCGAAAAATTTGACCATTTTGACCAACTTCAAAAAGACCGAAAACACAAAAGAAACTTACCACCTTTGAAACCTTTAAATATCAACAATAACACTGCGTATAGTAAATGTGTGAACTTATTTGTGGACAATAGTGTCCTCACTGTCAGACAAAACGGTCACGGATGGTCACTTGAACCTTCAATGGTCACTTCATAGCACAGCTGTTGAACAGCCGTTTTGACTGTCAGTGATTAGCCAAGGGGTACGGGATGATTTTAATGAGCTGCACGTGATGTCTTGATATTGGCTTTAAAAAGGCCAGTGCAAAATGGGCATTTCAATCAACATGCCACGATTGTCAAGGGATCAACGGCAGCGTGCCCTGGGCATGCTGCAAGGTGGACTGAGCTACCGTGAGGTGGCACGTAGCCTTGGCTGTTCACACCAGACGATATCGGCCCTGGTGGACAGAGACACCCTCCACAACTCTGCAGATGACAGACCTCGATCAGGGAGGCCAAGAGTCACCACTGCAAGGCAGGACAGGCAGATGGTCCGAAGTCACCTACGGGATCGATTCCGTCCAGCATCCCGCACTGCGGCAGAAACTCCGGGGCGTGCAAACCCACGGATCTCCAATGATACTGCACGAAGACGACTGCATGACTATGGTCTGACTGCCAGAAGACCATACAGAGGCCCCGTGATGACGGTTGCCCATCGCCGCAACCGTCAGAGATGGTGCCAGCAGCATCAGCGGTGGACCTTGGCGCAGTGGAACGAGGTCGCTTTCAGCGATGAGTCAAGGTTCTGTGTGGACAGTCCTGATGGGCGTGAGTGTGTCTGGAGAAGAACTGGCAAGCGATATGCCGATTGTTGCGTGCGTCAAGCCAACAGGTGGGGTGGCCCAAGTGTGATGGTGTGGGCAGCCATATCAGGCCGGTACAGGACGCCACTGGTGGTTGTGGATGGGAATCTTAACGCCCAGCGGTATGTGGATAACATCCTGCGACCTCATCTGCTGCCATTCCTGCTAGACCACCCAGAACTGAGAACCTTTCAGCATGACAACGCTCGTTCCCATGCTGCTCGCTTTACCACTGCATTTCTCCAAGGCGAGAACATCAACACCATGCAGTGGCCTGCGCTCTCCCCTGACCTGAATCCCATAGAGCACCTGTGGGATGAGCTTGGGAGACGCGTAGTTGGCAGGGCCAGGACACGGGCAGAGCTGCTTCAGACATTGAGGACTGAGTGGGACAGAATCCAGCAGCAATCCATCCAAAGACTGGTAGGCAGTATATGCCGACGATGCACTGCCTGTATCCAAAACAATGGTGGCCATACACGCTATTGAAAGGGGACTGACATTGCACCCTGTGCTGTTCTGTACTGTAGAACAAACTGATGAGATGGTGTATCTTGGTCAAAAACTTGACATGTCATCAATAAAGTGCCAATGTTTCAATTAGCAATTGTTGGTTTGTTTTATTTTGAACTGTTACAATTTTATTACATTTCAAACAAGTGGTAAATTTCTTTTGCGTTTTCGGTCTTTTTGAAGTTGGTCAAAATGGTCAAAATGGTCAAATTTTTCGGTCAAAATGCCCATTTTGCACTGGCCTTTTTAAAGCCAATATCAAGACATCACGTGCAGCTTATTAAAATCATCCCGTACCCCTTGGCTAATCACTGACAGTCAAAACGGCTGTTCAACAGCTGTGGTATGAAGTGACCATTGAAGGTTCAAGTGACTATCCGTGACCGTTTTGTCTGACAGTGAGGACACTATTGTCCACAAATAAGTTCACACATTTACTATACGCAGTGTTATTGTTGATATTTAAAGGTTTCAAAGGTGGTAAGTTTCTTTTGTGTTTTCGGTCTTTTTGAAGTTGGTCAAAATGGTCAAATTTTTCGGTCAAAATGCCCATTTTGCACTGGCCTTTTAAAAACCAATATCAAGACATCACGTGCAGCTCATTAAAATCATCCCGTACCCCTTGGCTAATCACTGACAGTCAAAACGGCTGTTCAACAGCTGTGCTATGAAGTGACCATTGAAGGTTCAAGTGACCATCCGTGACCGTTTTGTCTGACAGCGAGGACACTATTGTCCACAAATAAGTTCACACATTTACTACACGCAGTGTTATTGTTGATATTTAAAGGTTTCAAAGGTGGTAAGTTTCTTTTGCGTTTCAGTATATATATATATGTATATATATATGTATGTATGTATGTATATATACAGACTTGGCATTTAATATGGAATATTTTTTTTGTGGGGGTGAACTTACTTTTCAAGATGACTTAGAACCAAAAGTTCATTGGAATTATGTTGAAATTATTCTAGATTTTGTTAATGTGACCTTTAAAAGAAACAAAAACCACATTTGACATTTCAAAGCAAATAAATTGATCCTTGAAAGTGATGTAAACTGATATCGAACTCAATTCATGGACAGTACTGTGTTAAACTTCTGTACGTTTTCCAGAAGTATCTCTTTATTTTGCACATTAGCCAAATTATTTTTCAATAAAAACAAAAGCTAAATGATGACTGGGATTACGGACAGTAAAATTACAGTTGAGTACTTCGTGTAACCACCACGAGCATTCAGGAGAGCACGTACACGTCGAGGCATGCTGTTCACGAGATTTGCCAAGGTTTGGACAAGAATCGCTTGCCATGCAGTGACAATAGTCTGCTGCAATTCATGCACAGAGGTAGGCTGCTGGTCCAAGTTGTCGATTTGATGCGTTAATTCTGCCCACAAGTTCTCTATCGGATTCATATCCGGGGACATGGCAGGCCACTCCATATGCTCTACACCATGGTCAGCAAGAAAGTGTTGGATCATGCGAGCACGATGAGGCCGTGCATTGTCATCTTGGAAGACAAAGTTTCCTCGAAAGGCTGCACAAGCAAATGGAAGCAATGTTTCTTCCAGAATGACCCTGTACTTGAACTGGATCAGGTTTACATTCAGAACAACCAGGTCAGTTTTGCCCCCTGCATGAAAAGCAGCCCAAACGGTCACCCCACCACCTCCAGCTTGGACTCTTGGCACTATACAATCTTCGTTGTGGGCTTCATGCACTTGTCTGCGCACTCGGACGTGGCCATCTTGACGATAGACCAGAAATCTAGACTCGTCACTGAAGGTCACGTGATTCCAGTTTCCTGGCTGCCATTGACGGTGCTCTCTGGCCCACTGCAATCGGTGCTGGCTGTGTTGTCTGGTCAGGCGTGGCTTTCTCAGGGGATGCCTGGCACGATCGGCTGCTTGAACCAGTCATTGGTTGACTAGCCTTCTGGATACAGGCACATTTGTCAGTTGCTGCCACTGAGCCCTAAGCCGATTAGCTGACTTGGTACGGCCATTGCGGACTAACCGGTGCAGCTGGCGATCATCCCTCTTTGTGATTCTGCGGGGACGTCCTGGCCTTGGTATTGGAGTAGGGACACCCCTCTGAGCATTTCGTTTCGGGATCTTTGACACCTGACCTTGAGTGATGCCACACTGCCGAGCAATAGCACACTGTTTCATGCCGGAATTTCGTAAAGCCACCACTCCATGACAAACAGCATTGTTGAGTTGACGGACCATCTCCAGAGGAAGCGGCAATAACTTTTGTAGACGTGCAGCAGTTGTTTTCCACTAATACAGAACGCAACAACCCTTATATACCTGATTGTGAAGCCAATCGTCAAATGAACATGTCCTTACATTTTGTCACGCCACCTGTGATATAATCCTGTTATTGACTTATTGCTGCGAAAGACAATCAGTGACATGGTTCTTTCAACAAAGACATCAACGAAGGGTAAAGGAAACTCACCAGATTGATATACTGATTTCAGAAAGTAAACTCAAGTCAAGAAGAAAAAAAAATTCCACATTAAATGCCAAGTCTGTATATGTACATATATGTATATATATATACAGTGACGTGAAAAAGTAAGTACACCCCATGTAAACTTTTGACTTCTTCAACAAATTTCAACACAGCTATTTGATCTTCATTTCAACAATATTGACAAATAAAGGTGATATAATATAACAAATACCATGAAACATTTACATTTTGTAGTCCATTGTATAATTTAAATGAACATAAATGCAAATTTCGCATTTGGAAAAGGTAAGTACACCCCTACATTTATCACTACTTCAAATACCTAAAATTAGAATCAGGTGCACCAGCTCAGGTGCAAATGATTAGAACATCGTTAGTGAGGATCTTGGAGGAACCTGTCTTATTTAAACCTCAGACATTTCGTTTGGTTTGCTCTTTGTTGTTGAAGTGTGCGGCGTCACCATGCCTAGATCAAAAGAGCTCTCTGAGGCCTTCAGAAAGAAGGTTATAGATGCCTATGAGTCTGGGAAGGGATTTAAAAAGATCTCCAAACAATTTGAAATCAATCATTCGACTGTCCGGAAGATCATCTACAAGTGGAGAAGATTCCAAACAACTGCCAACTTGTTCAGGCCAGGCCGCCCCAGCAAGTTCAGCTGGAGAGCAGACCGCAAGATGCTGAAAGAAGTCTCTAAGAATGCCAGAATGTCATCATGGGACCTACAGGTAGCTCTTGCCACTGTTGATGTCAAAGTGCATGAGTCTACCATTAGAAAGAGGCTGCACAAATTTGATCTACATGGGAGGTGTGCCAGGAGGAAACCTTTGCTGTCCAGAAAGAACATCAGGGCAAGACTAAAGTTTGCCGATGGACACCTAGGCAAAGACCAGCACTTCTGGAACAATATGCTCTGGACAGATGAGTCAAAGGTAGAGCTATTTGGCCACAGTACCAGAAGACATGTTTGGCGAAAACCAAAGACAGCATTTGACCACAAGAACCTGATACCAACTGCAAAGCATGGTGGTGGAAATATTATGGTTTGGGGCAGCTTTGCTGCATCAGGGCCTGGGCAGCTCACCATCATAGAATCCACGATTAATTCTTCATTGTACCAGAGGGTGCTTGAGGATAATGTGAGGCCATCTGTCGGAGAGTTGAAGCTCAACTGACGGTGGACCTTGCAACATGACAATGACCCTAAACATACCAGTAAATCCACCAAGGAATGGCTGAAAAGAAAGAAATGGAGGGTTCTGGAATGGCCAAGTCAAAGCCCGGATCTAAATCCCATCGAGATGTTGTGGGGGGATTTGAAACGAGCTGTGCATGCAAGAAACCCCTCAAACATCGCACAGCTGAAAGAATTCTGCATGGAGGAGTGTGCAAAAATTTCTCCCAGTCGATGTCAGACAATGGTAGACATTTATAAGAAACGCCTACTTGAGGTTGTTTCTGCCAAAGGGGGCAATACTATTAGAGCCAAGGGTGTACTTACTTTTTCCACATGCGAAATTTGCATTAATGTTTATTTAAATTATACAATGGACTAGAAAATGTAAATATTTCATGATATTTGTTATATTATATCACCGTTATCTCTCAATATTGTTGAAATGAAGATCAAATAGCTGTATGTTGAAAAAGTCAAAACTTTACATGGGGTGTACTTACTTTTTCACGTGACTGTATATGTATATATATGTATATATATGTATGTATATGTGTATGTATATATGTCAGGTCTCAGATTTGTTACTGCTTAATGCTCAATTATAAATGCCGGTTGACTGACGTATTACCACGTAAGCTATGTTATAAAATGCTGTTCTATAATGTTATTTCATGAGTTAATAAAATGTATTCGAACCTTAGGTAGGCTGCTTGAATCGTAGACATAAATCCTTTGATAAATTGCCAAAAACATTAACTGTTTTGTTTAATGACAGTGACGCCTGAGTTACAATGAGGTTTTTGCTTCAGTTTGTGTTTAAAATGAGGTCATGCTGGACAATGGTATACGTGTGCTTTTTTCAAGGCTGGTCATAAAACCACGCCCACATGCGCTTGTTTTTGCGTAATGCAAGTAGAATGACATGAACCTATCGTTAACTATATATATTTTGTTTTAATCTCAGCAACGCATGACTCTGTATAAACATGCTTTGGATTACTCATGTACACAAACCCATAAAATATATGGGTTTGTTTGGCTAAGCATACACTCTTCTCTTTGTGAGTTACAGTTCTGTTTTCTCGGAGCCCAGAAAAACAATTGATAAGGACGGGCTGACTCCCCCGAATGATAACGGTGGGAGGAACCTCTCCCAGTGTTGTTTGTTCCCTCGGAGATTTCCTGATAAAACGTGTCCCTATATAAATGGACTGGGAATCAATGTGTTTTCAGGAAGGCTTGACGTGGCATGAGACTGGCTCTTGCTATAGATGTCTTGGCCTCCTCCGGATCTGTATAAGTTGGTTCTTTAATAAAGCTGCGCCATTCCAGGCTATTGTGGACTTCTTTTGCAAACGAAGAGCTGATTCTTCAAAGATGGTACCAGGAGTGGGGTGTCAACAGACGCGGAGGACGGGAAACGGAGCCCGAGGGACAGGAGGAAGGCTGACCTGAGGCCGGCGCCGGCACGTTGATTTGATTAAAGGTGGGAGTTGTTTTATATCAGAGGGCTATTATTCCAAATTCGTACCTTCCTCCTTCGAGCGGGTTCAGTCTCCTTGTCTTCCCCGCTGTCTGCACTCGAACAGAAATTGTAAGTAGAGGCTCATTTAGGCCTCAGAATGGCGTAGCTTTGTTAAAGCCAGGATAAACAAGTAAGGATAAACCAGTAAGGACTTAACAGTAAGCTTAAAGTTACAGTTAGCACCAGGAGGGGAAAATGAGGTCGGACAGCCATATAGGTTGAAACCAGGTGGCCAAGATTTTTCCAGGAAGGAACAGCCCAGAGACAAGATGGGGTATGCCATTGCATGCCAGGGAACGAAGGGCTGTGGCTAAACTTAGATAGAAAGCCATAGGAACATAGACGGCCAAAGGGACATGGCCAGGAAGGGTGAAATGCGTAGATACCAGGTAGGTTTGACAAGAAGGTAGTGACAACTACGAGGTCAAGCCAGGAAGCTCTAGACTAAGTTCTAGACAAGAGGTCCAGATAAAGCAGGCCAGGATCTGGTGGACAAGAGAAAATAAATAAGCTCACAGGAAATGGGCCAGGTGGCCACAGGGTGAGAAGGACAGGTTAGGTTTTGAAATATTGAAAATTGAAGCAGGAGCTGCATTGTAGGAATTTGAAGCTTCAGAGCCAAAGGAAGCAAGTTCAGGAAGCAAAGTTCAGGACAAAACAATTAAGGAGGTAGTTAAACAAGTAAAACAGCGAGTGATGCCGCTGGACCAGATACCAGACCAAGACCCCCCACCCCCCCCAAGACCTGAGCTCAGTCCCGGGGCTCCAGGCAACACCCCCAACCCCCCCCAAGACCTGAGCTCAGCCCCAGGGCTCTAGGCAACACCCCAACACCCCGCCCTGCCTTCCCTTTTTTTTCACCTCAACCCACCCCCCGTCCAAACCCGTCCCAAAAAATCCTTTTCCTTGAATGAGAGACGTAATATGAATGAGGAATGAATGTATATTGGGATGTTAATTGACGTGTGTGTCTGGCCAATGTGTTTGTCTGTGTGTCATGTGCAAAGCAGAGGGTTTCGGTGTGAAACTTTGTAAGCGATCTGCTCGACTTGGGGGAAATTCAGGCCGGGAATGTCCATTTTAACGTCTATCCGAGAGAACAGGCGAGGTCCTGAACTGAGTCCGGATTTTCATCTGTTTGGGAGTTGTTTGGGAAGCGAATTGATATAAATCGGGTCAGGAAAGCACCCGGAGTGCCCTTGTCGATCTACTGTTGATATGAAGCGGTTTCTTGGAGATGGTTGCAGAATTCGAATCAATATGTGTGTTTTACTTGAATTGAAGAGTTCATTCAATGGCAGATATTGTGTATTGTATGTGTGGGATGTATCGCTGAGGCAGCTCACCTTTGGAATTGGTGTCATATAGTGCATTTTGGGTCAGAGAGGTCAAGCGTCGGAGATCCTGTTAGCTAGGGATGAGTTCTGACAGCTCAATGTTCTGACAGCTCACTACATGTCAGGTCGTAGATTTGTTATGACAGCACTTTGTTATGACAGCCGACTGCATGTCCCAACGCGAGGTAAACCCCGCCGCGAACGCGAATAGAGCGGCGTGCAGGGAGTGTTGGGATTCGTGTGGAGGCACGAGGGTGCGCGCCAGGACGGAGGGCGGCGTGGCGTCATCGCGTTAAGATGGTAGTGCCAGGTCGATCGGCGATCTCTGAATTTAAATCGGATTTTTGTCATGTGTGTTGTGAAATTAAACATCTATCCGAGAATCCTGGCTTTATTCGTTTTATTAAAATGTGGTACAAACCTGTGTTTCCGCCGTGCGGCTCCGTGGAAGTTTGGGTAGAGGGATATTGGGTGTTCAGACAGGAGCCAAGCGAGCCGCGAGTCACGGGTGTGCTGTATGAGGTTGCTCAGAGTGCCGGCGATAACTCGCCCACTCTCAGAGGAAGTGTGTGCCCAAATGCATTGTGGGTCATTTCGACTTTGCTGGATGTCGGACGTTCACATGTCAGTATCTTGTCAGAATCTTCTTCTTCATATCATGTCCTTCATCCTTCATCTTCTTGTCAGAATTAGACATGAGTCATGAGCCATGTCGGAATAGTGGCCGGCTGCGACATATATGCCAGGCAATGTCACAGGACGAATACGTTATTTAAGATGGATTTATAAGATGGATAGATGGATGGATTTATTTAAGATGGCTAAAATAAACGATTTCAAGACAGAGTAATTAATTTCCGGAGTCAAGTTCCAACAGGAAGTCTTGTTCATACAGTAAGGTACAGTGCGGAGTGGCGGCTGGAAGATGCATCGAAGCATTTGGGATGATCGATGCGCCGGACAAAGGGTATGCTGGCGAACGATGCTGATAAGGTTAAGTTATTAAAACGCATATGGGTCTGGAGGCAGATAATGTGGGACAAGCTGCCTCACGGGCGCTGCAGGGAGAGTATTTGGAAATTCAATAATTTGAACAGAAATGTCACGTTTTCAACAGAACGCTGATCCGAGGAAGGAGGACGGTTGAGGTTTCAACTGTCGGTATGTGGTGTGGCTTGTGCCAAGGTGTGGGCGCGAGGAGGTGTGTTGATGAAGCGTTGTGCGAACGAGGAAGGATGTGCGAAAGGTGTGCACCAGGTAGAGAGGTGCTGCATTGTAGAGCACGTACGGAAGGTCCTTGGACGGATTGTGACGGTTGTTGGATTCGTAGGAGCTAGCATTTTGCGATGTAGAGCCTCAATAAGGGTCATTTGTCTGTCTGGATGTGGTTCTTGCAGGGAATGACGCCGGACTTGTATTATTTGCGGAAAAATAAAGCGCTGGTTACCCCAATTCGAAGTTTGACCTTTTAAAGTTTAGTTGACCTTTGTTCGAGATATGCAAGGGAAAGGTCAGAGGTAATTCACTAACCTTGGAAGAACGACAGGCGGAGTCAGTCTACAGGGTGTTGCTTTAACGACAGGATATATAGGACTTAAATCTGGAGAATATCGGGACATTATATTGTGGGTAAAACCAAAATCATGTACATAATTAGTGGACAGAGAATATCGAGTTTTTGTTGTTGTGGAAGCGTCAGGCTTGGAATTTAATTTAACCGGGCCGAGCGGTGGGGATTTGAGATGGATTTGAGGAACGAAATAAATGGAGAGATGTTGGGATCACATGATGGTTGGGATTGAAGAACAACCTACTGGGATTTCAAACCTGTGTTTGGGTCTGGGGCAACTGGGTGATGGGCAACAGTGTATGAGTGAGTAATTATGATCTGTTTAAGTGTAAGAGGCGGTGGAGAAGAAAGGGGTGATGAAAAGTTATTTGTTTTAGTGTGAAGTAGGTTGGTTGCTTACTTGTCACAGTAAGATGAGAGTTGTGTTTTTAAGCTTGGTCTTTGAATGAATTGTTGCTTGGAATGTGTTGATTGGAAAAGTGATTTCTGATCGCTGATCCGATCTGGTTTTGAATTGTTGATTTAATTTTGAATTGATTGGAGGTAATAAGGATTTGTGTTGATTTCCTGATTTGAGTTCATCTGGAAACGAAGACAGATGGGATTAATGTGTATATCAGGAACAATTTGGAAAAGAAATATGGATATATGACATTACTAAAATATAACCAAGCAATTGAGAGTTCTTGGGTTAATGGGATATAAATAAATGCATCTACAAGTTGATGGTTTATAAAAATTTAGTTCTGGATGATACTTAAACGATGAACAATGTTGGCAATATACAAAGAATGTGACTTGTTTCTGGGGGGAAAACATGTGGTTTAAATTTGGTTGGCTAAGTTTTAAAGATGGAGATGTTTCGCAGAACTCTTATGATTATTTACATGAGTGGTGGACTATTCCATGGCGAAGCATTTTTCAGTTTTTATGATTAAGGTTTAAGGTCTTTATGATCTGTTTAGTGTATTTTTCAAAGGAGAGGGTTTTGGTCAATGATGATGCCAAGATTCCGGATGTGGATACTGGGAAACCATCGATGTTGGGGGGAATGAAGATTAATTCAGATTTAGCGTAGTTAAGTTCGAGGAAGCTGATCTGAAGCTAGAATTTTATTTCAGTTAGGCAGTTTGTCAGGATAGAGTGGGTGGTGGTGGAGCACGATTTGGTGGAGATGAAAAAGCTGGATGTCATCGGTGAAGCAGTGGAATTGGAGACCATGGTGCATTGGCTATGGTGCATGACGGATTAAGTGACCAAGGGGGGATAGGTACAGGACGAAGAGGAGGGGGCCAAGAACTGAACCTTGGGGGACACCTTAAGGGGGAGTGAATTGTGGTGATTAAGCTGTTGTAGATGCTGTCAATTTTGCTTTGGATGAATGGTCCAGGAAGGAAGGAGGGTGCAGGTGGCACCAGGTGTGAGTGCACAGGTGTGCACCAACAGGTGTGTGGAGCAAGGTGGTGGTATCCAGGGAGCTGAGGAGTTTGTTCACGTTGTAAAGTTTGTTTATTTAGTTTGTTTATTGTAGAGAAGAGTGCTTTTGGGATTCCGGAGCCAGAGTGGATAATTTGAGAGTAGTAGGTGGTCCTTGTGGGCTTGGGAGTGAACTGATTTGGGTTTAATAGGCACAAGCTGGTCTAAACAGGGTGAGGAGGATGGCGTGATTGATGATGTCAAAGGAGGCGTTGAGGTGAGGAGGATGAAAATGTTGAGGTCGCCGGCATCGGAGGAGAGAAAAGGTCGCTGGTGATTTTGAGGAGAGCAGTTTCAGTACTGTGGCTGGAGCAGAATCCGGATTGGGATGTTTCATACAGGTTATTGGCAGAGTGGTGATGTTTGAGTTGAGTGGCCACAGCACGTTCCAAAACTTTTGACAGAAAGGGTAGATTGGAGATGGGTCTGAAGCTATTTAGGGTGTCAGGGTTTAGTCCAGGGTTTTTCCAAATGGGGGTGAAGTTTCACGAGTTTTTGGGGAAATCGGTATGTGAAGCTGGATTAAGTTGGAACTGCTTGATGAGCCATGGAGATGGATTGGGTTTTGTTGTTGGTTGTCTGGGAGTTCGGTTGTTGCATTGCCAAAGGTTTCTGTGTGGTGGACACACTGGTTGGCTGTTGTCTTGTGTGACGTGGATGGAGATGTATGTGGCTGCGTGTGGCTGCCTGGAGGGGAAGGCGGCTACAGTGGTTGATATTGGTCGTGGGTTGTCCGGGGTGCTTCGATTTGCATAAGGGGTGAAGATTGGGATATTACATTATTTTGAGTAAGTATTGGCATGAGTAATTACAGAAGTAATTATGAGTTATTATGAGTAATTAGTGGTATGAGTATTAGTTATGAGTTCCAGGTGTTGAGCTAGTTATGTTAGTTATCCAGCTAGTTATGAGTAAGTGATTATTTTAGTAAAATTACATGTTTCGCTGTGTTGTTGATCTGGGGACAAGCTAGTTTGATGGGTACCCTGGGGTCTTCAGCGTGTCTATGTGTTTGTCTGGCTGTTACACTAGACTCTGGGATGTGTTTTCATGAGACGAATTTCAGAATTGATGACAATTCAGTGAGTATGGTGGACAACGTGAAGTGGCTGGTGTGAAGGAAGGGGTTGGGAAAGATGGACCCCCTTCACGAATACCCAGTAGGGTAGCTTAATTTCAGACATAACAGTGAGAATCTATTGTGAGCGAATCACAGTGGGTGAGGAAAACATTGTGTGTGACCAGACACCAGAACTGACCAGAATTGAAATTGGAAGTAGACCAGGTTATTTCTATTATTTGTTTATTCGTGAAAATAAATAAATAATAGGGGGAGGTTAATGGAGGTTAATGGTGGTTTGTTTGTGTTAATGGAGGTTAATGGTGGTTTGTTTGTGGTAATTCTAGTTGAAACTCTCGCTGAAGTAATTTTCGTTTATTTTTATTTTTTGATTCGATTTGAGAGTTGAGATGATTGATTTTTTATTAATTTTATAATTTTATTTTTATTGATGTTGGAAACAGGTAATGGGATGCTGAGAGAAGGATGGAATTTAATTTGAATTGGACTGGATTAAATGGGATTGAATTTAAAAATTGAATATTGAATAAAATTGGATCCACTTGGGAAAAAGTGGATTAGGAAATTGGAGACCTGTAGACCAGGCGCTCCCAGGAGACTTGTGGATCAGGTGTTCCACCAGAGGAAAAAGACCAGGTGTTCGTGGAGCACTTCACCCGCAAGAACGCCTTGGAACCAAGGTGGAAGGGACCAGTCCAGGTGTTGCTGACTACACCAACGGCAGTCTTTTGCGAGGGCAAGACTTCGTGGATCCACGCCACGCACTGTAAGTTGGCCATACAAGCACCAGACACCACACCCCCAGAACACAGTAAGGATGGGCCTAATCATAGGTACAATACTATTGATAGCGACAGCAGCTAGGGGAAATTCCGATTCCAATAGATGCGAAAACGAAACCCGACACCTCACCGTAACATGGGGACAAAGAGTATCACTACCATGTTTCGAACAGAGAGCCCTGCACACAAATTGGGTGAACATAAATTGGCTAGCACTGTCGGCAGGGCCTGGACGCGTTGACATGGTACTACAAAAGCAACGAGAGTTCCGGGAAGACGGGCAAGCTAGCATTAAGACCTTGGCCCAACCAGGATACCAATGGGGAACCCCTGATTTTAAGCTACAAACACGCACACGCCTAGGGAAAGACATGACCATGCAGGTCCGGTGCAGCGTCTGGACCCCTGGCGCGGCCGGTGGCGAAAGGAACTACATACCATGCATCGAATACATACTCACGCCACAACCCCAGAATAAGGCCCCAAAGAAGGGGGAAAACACATATTGGAAAGTGGCCAGGGAGGTGGCAACAATTCAAAATAGGACACACTGCTGGTCGTGCATGCGCTTTCCCCAAGCAGGCACCACAGGAATACACATGATAGTGCTACCTCTGTCCCTCAATGACCTCTGCTCACAACCTATCGATTCCCCATGTTTAGTCACCACGCTGGAAAGAGAAGGGGTTGACAACGGCAAGAGTTGCAATCGACAATTTAATTATCGCCCGTCAATGATTGCCCATGTGGCCGAGAGGCCTGCCCCCGTCTGGGTCAAACCACAGAAAGGGAGGGTCTGCCTCCAGGGTTCCGGCCACTTGCGTATGGGAGAATCAGAATGCGCCTACACTCTCCCCGGGAAGCTGGGACAAGGGAGCTCGGGGATTACATTACGAATAGTACTGCAAGATAAACACAACCACAACATAACGGCTATAACATTCTCTAGGGGGGTTAGTAGGATTAATGGGGTGGTAAAGGGACTCCAGTGCTTATCCACCCACCTGGTCCCACCCCATGGGACAATGTTTATATGCGGCGACAAGGCTTACCCCTATTTACCAAATAATTGGGGGGGCACATGTTATCTGGGTTCAGTCCTTCCTGACGTTGAGATACTGGATGAGCTAGACCCAAAGTCCTTGGACAGGCGTTATAAGAGGTCAGTCATGAACGAAGATGGAACCACTAAACTACACGGGAGCCTAGGGGAAAAGGTGTTTGGTTTCTTCTTCCCAGGAGCGGGCACAGTCATGGATAGTTTCCGGATAGATAAATTGGCTTTGGCCCTAGAAAAGGTGGCAAACGACACCGCTACGGCTCATGACATACTATTGGACACGGTAATTCACATGCGTACAATGGTGATGCAGAAGTGAGACTAAGGGAAACTAGCCACGCCCTGACGATCGATCGGATCGCGCGCGAAAATTCTTATACATTTAGCTGGCTCACTGACTGGTTCCAGGGATGGACGGGCACCATAGTGAAGTGGTTATTGACCGCACTGGCTGTGATAATCGGGGTAGTAATTTGGGGGGCACTAATGAAATCTCTAGTCCTCCTCTATATGAGAAAGTATTTTACAGGATGGAAAGTGAAGAAGCCGCCGACAACAACTATGGCTCTGACCACAGAGGCCGTCGACCTGAACGGGTCCTTCAACAAGGCAGTTGCGACCAGCGCTCCAGAAAATTGTATTGAATTTTGTGACGACTGTGATACTTGTGTGGATCCCATGTGGGAACTGGCTGCTGCCTGTAACGGTGTATGTGATGACTGTGATACTTGTGCTATAAACCCCTTGCGTGTACTGGCTAACGCTGCTTATGTATTACAAGCGGACAGCTGCACGCCCCCTTCCGACCCAACTATGGATCTGATTGCGACACTGGGTCTGGCGGTCGAGGGACCCGACGTGGATATCCTAGACCCGCAAGCCGACCAGGCGCCCATGGGAGACTTTGACATAAAGGAAGTCCCTCTCTTTTCTTCAAATGTTTCGGATCTCTTTGATCCAAATGTTTCGGATCTCTTTGATCCACATGTTGCGGATCTCTTTGCTTCAAGTGATTCGGATTCGGATTTTTACGCTCTGTACCCTGACCAGGAAATTGAGACACAAGATACTGACGACATTTTGTATTCCCCAGAACAGCAACACGTGAGGGACCTCATGGGCATGACCGTTGATTAACTTCGAAGATCTGCAAGGACTGCGTCTGCAAAGGGTGGGGGGAGCCAGTTCCGCAGGGGAAGTGATGCACCCTCTGGCGGAGCAGAACCTCATCTGGACCAGACGTCTTCGTTGTGGATCCGAAACGTTAATGAACTTTCATGTTTTGAGCCCTCAGGCTCCGAGCACGCACCACACGACACGTTCGCCAAATGCACGGGCGAGGCGCTTTGGGCGCACGGTATGCCCTTGGGAGATACCCGCATTACACGATGGTCTTTCAATAAAGCCCGATGTGGCACGTTGTCTCTTGAGATACTTTGTCTCGACGAGACAAGAGGAAGGAATGTCAGGTCTCAGATTTGTTACTGCTTAATGCTCAATTATAAATGCCGGTTGACTGACGTATTACCACGTAAGCTATGTTATAAAATGCTGTTCTATAATGTTATTTCATGAGTTAATAAAATGTATTCGAACCTTAGGTAGGCTGCTTGAATCGTAGACATAAATCCTTTGATAAATTGCCAAAAACATTAACTGTTTTGTTTAATGACAGTGACGCCTGAGTTACAATGAGGTTTTTGCTTCAGTTTGTGTTTAAAATGAGGTCATGCTGGACAATGGTATACGTGTGCTTTTTTCAAGGCTGGTCATAAAACCACGCCCACATGCGCTTGTTTTTGCGTAATGCAAGTAGAATGACATGAACCTATCGTTAACTATATATATTTTGTTTTAATCTCAGCAACGCATGACTCTGTATAAACATGCTTTGGATTACTCATGTACACAAACCCATAAAATATATGGGTTTGTTTGGCTAAGCATACACTCTTCTCTTTGTGAGTTACAGTTCTGTTTTCTCGGAGCCCAGAAAAACAATTGATAAGGACGGGCTGACTCCCCCGAATGATAACGGTGGGAGGAACCTCTCCCAGTGTTGTTTGTTCCCTCGGAGATTTCCTGATAAAACGTGTCCCTATATAAATGGACTGGGAATCAATGTGTTTTCAGGAAGGCTTGACGTGGCATGAGACTGGCTCTTGCTATAGATGTCTTGGCCTCCTCCGGATCTGTATAAGTTGGTTCTTTAATAAAGCTGCGCCATTCCAGGCTATTGTGGACTTCTTTTGCAAACGAAGAGCTGATTCTTCACATATATATATATATATATATATATATATATATATATATATATATATATATATATATATATATATATATATATATATATATATATATATATATATACTGAAACGCAAAAGAAACTTACCACCTTTGAAACCTTTAAATATCAACAATAACTGCATGTAGTAAATGTGTGAACTTATTTGTGGACAATAGTGTCCTCACTGTCAGACAAAACGGTCACGGATGGTCACTTGAACCTTCAATGGTCACTTCAGAGCACAGCTGTTGAACAGCCGTTTTGACTGTCAGTGATTAGCCAAGGGGTACGGGATGATTTAGCTGCACATGATGTCTTGATATTGGCTTTAAAAAGGCCAGTGCAAAATGGGCATTTCAATCAACATGCCACGATTGTCAAGGGATCAACGGCAGCGTGCCCTGGGCATGCTGCAAGGCGGACTGAGCTACCTGCCACACACGCTATTGAAAGGGGACTGACATTGCACCCTGTGCTGTTCTGTACTGTAGAACAAACTGATGAGATGGTGTATCTTGGTCAAAAACTTGACATGTCATTAATAAAATGCCAATGTTTCAATTAGCAATTGTTGGTTTGTACGGTGTTGGCTGGAAGGTAGAGGACCTTAATGAACTTAAATTCTTCAAGGATGTCGTCTTCGAGGTTTGGTGGGTGTGCGGGAGCATTGTCAAGGACGAGAAGGGCTTGCAGGGGTAGGTTATTTTCCAAAAGGTACTTCTTGATGGCAGGACCAATGACCAGGTTTACCCACTCCACAAAGAACTGCCTGGTGACCCACGCCTTTGCGTTTGCTCTCCACATAACCTGCAGTTTTTCTTTAAGTATCTTATGAGACTTAAAGGCTCTGGGGTTTTCAGAGTGATATATGAGTAGCGGCTTAATCTTGCAGTCACCACTCGCATTCGCGCACAGTGCAAGGGTTAACCTATCCTTCATGGGTTTGTGGCCTGGCATGCTCTTCTCCTCTGCCGTTATATACGTCCTCCTCGGCATCTTTTTCCAGAAGAGCCCTGTCTCGTCACAGTTGAAGATTTGCTGGGGGATGTATCCTTCAGCTTCTATCAGTTCGGCAAAAGTTATAATAAAATCTTCAGCTGCCTTCACATCCGAGTTTGCTGCCTCACCATGCCTGACGACGGAGTGAATGCCAGTCCTCTTCTTAAAATTATCAAACCATCCCCGACTGGCTTTGAATGACTCTTCCGATGCCTCGTCCGTTGATGTTCCCGCCGTCTGCTGCACCAAATCCCCGTAAATGTCTCGGGCCTTTTCACACATGATGCTCTCGGTCACGGTATCTCCTGCGAGCTGCTTCTCCGTCAACCACACAAACAACAACTTCTCCATCTCTTCATGGATAGAGCTCCGGAGCTTTGAAATAATCGTAACGCCCTTGGCTGGCGTTATAGCCTTTATCGACTCCTTCTGCTTCAAAATCGTACATATCGTAGAAGTACTACGATCGTACTGCCTCGCCAAGTCGACAACACGCACACCTCGCTCATGTTTTTCGACGATTGCGTGTTTTATATCCAAGCACATCATCCTCTTCTTCTTCTCAGTACTGCCCTTGGCACTCAATTTCTTAGGACCCATGGTTAAAACTAAGAAATTTTCCAAAATAACCAAAATGCGAAAACAAAGCAGCAGCAATATACGACAGAGATGCTTGCACGGCAAGATAACCACGTGACCGGAACCCACCTGGTGGCGGGTGGCGTAAGCTCGTAACTCAGATCTCGGCTCGCATCTCAAAGCAAAAAACCGCCCGAGCGACGGCTCGTATCTCGGAAAACTCGTAAGTTGGTGCACTCGTAAGTCAAGGTTTCACTGTATGTATATATATATATATATATATATATATATATATATATATATATATATATATATATATATATATATATATATATGTGTGTATATACAGTAATACCCCCGCCTACGTTATTAATTGGTTCCATAAGCCGTGACGTAACTCGGTTTTTTGACGTAAACCGGGCGTAATGCCTTTTAGCTCTTTCATGAGCCTCGATGTTGTATACAAAAAAAAAAAAAAAAAGCCTCAAAAATGCCTTAAAATGAAGACAAACACCATAAAACTAGAGTAAATAACTCGCAAAAGTATATAACTATCGCTAATCCATAAAGAACACAACAAACACATGTTAGTCATATTTTTTAAAGTAATGAACACAATTAATAAATGAATTTGTAAAGAATAATAAATAAAATTAATAAGATTATGTTATTCACCTTAAACATGGCGTCTCTTCTGAACACAAACACACATTTTAGCATTCTTAGCCGGCGGTGCTTTTTCAGTGACGTATGCGAGAATACGTTCCCTATCATGAATGATGGTCGATACCATCGACCGTGGCAGCCCTAAGGCATGGACCTTATCACGAATCGGTAAATATCAACAGAGGGCGCTCCACCGCAAAGCATGATGGGATCGAAAAGGGGGCAAAGGTAAACACGAACCCAGAAGAGGAAGCGTCTGCCTACGATCGACGCTGTGTTTACGGAAAGGAAGATGGCTAATGTGAAAGAAATTCAGCGTTTTTGGCATTAAAATCCAGCGATTTAAAGAAATATTTGAGGGAAAGGGGGGTTCCCATTGGAGAAGATAAACAACCTGCTTATGCAAGAACAGTTCCTGAATGTTGAAACCTCGATCGGCCATACAAATATAGCCGGGCTGGAACTTGTCTACAATGTTCGTCATCTTTACAATTTTTTTGTCCGACGTGTTTCCTCCTGTAGGTTTGGAAATGTATGAAATTGTTCCGCTAGGTGTAATACCAACAAGGCACTTGAGAGTAGGTCTTGACTTATATTGGCTGTACACTTGGAAACAAAACTTGGGAGACGGTTTTTTGTCCTAATCCAAAGCGAAATACGAGGTCCTCGTCATGAAGATTAAGCCGAAGCTTCATGAGTGTCATGAGTAGTTGATCCTCTAAAGATTGAGATCGCTTATCTCCGAGTTTTGTAGTATTGTTTATTTGCCAGGTCTTGTCTTCCATTGATAATTTCCCCTTATAATAATGAAGGTTCTGTGCATGAGGGGATACTTCTGCTAATAACCACTTAAACAGGTCATAACTAGGTAAACCTGTAAAAAGTTTCACAAGTTCATCACAGTTTGCTATGTCTGAAACAGTAAGCTTCTTGTTACATACTGCAATGGCGGCTTTCAGTTTTGCGAAGGTGTCCTTGGCTTGCAAATACTGGCTCATGAGCTGATCACAGTTCACAGTTAATTTGTCACAGTAAAAAAGTCCGAAAAGTAGTTTAAAGTGGTAAGGATCACGTAGTGTGTCAATGTAAACAAGCAGTCTGTCAAAGTGACAGCGACAGCCGGCGGCGCTATTGCCCCTTTCTGATCCCATGACGCATTGCGGTTCCGATTCGCCATAAGGTCTATGCGCTATCACCGACACTTTTTCACCTTTTTCACACCTTTTAATCAGATTTAACTTATCTTCCATCGTAACCACATTACGCTTGGAAACACTAGCATTATCCTTCTTAGGACCCATGGCTAACACAGACACAGTAAAGAAATACTGTACGTCACCTCTGTTTTGAATGAGAACCAGCAGTTGCGCGTACGTACAGTATACTGTACGTACATTTTAATATATTTTTAATGTGCTTTTTATTGTATTTTAAATTGTTTTTTTAACTTTTATTGTTAATTTATGGACTATTTTATTTAATTAAAATATATTTTTAACGAAAAAAAAATTTTTTCACGTCCGTAGGAGTGACGTAAAGTCGCACATAATGACGTTCGCTGAACTGAAATTTACTCTAGAAGAGTGGCGTAAAGTCGGATTTGACGTAGGTCGAAATGGCGTAAAACGGGGTATGACTGTATATGTATATGTATATGTATATATATATATATATATGTATATACAGTCATCCCTCGCTATATCGCGGTTCACTTTTCGCGGCTTCGGTACATCGCGGGTTTTTCTCGCTAGTATATGTAAAATTATATCGCCGATTTTTCGCTATATCGTGGGATTTTGCGGTATAAATGTATTTTTATATACTATTATTTTAAATATTTTTGTGGTAAAATAAGCATTTTCTAGCCTAAAAAATAAAAAAACGTAAAGAAATAAGAAAAATACAGTATTTAAAACATATTACAAGAAATAAAATACTGTACATACTACATAGTGTACAGTAGAAGGGTAGACAAAGAGTCGTGCATATGGAAAACGCAGATGCGGCAGCTTGCGCTAGTTACCCACGTAATGGGTAACTGTAATGCTCTTTCTGGCTGTGCAGTACATTCATCATCGTCATCATCGTCATCACCTTCATCGTCATCAGTACTGCACAGCTAATTCATCATCATCTTCATCACGCAAGTTGTAGTATTGAAGAGCCGGGACTCTTGCTTGATACGGACGAAATGACGGGCAAGACACAAACTCGTCCGAGAAGATATTTATTCTCAAAACCAACTCGGGAACACTGAAAAGCCGTTTATCGGGCTGCATTATAAAGCACAACCAGAAACCGAAAGCCACGCCTCTCAAGCGTGGCGTGCTTCGGTGGTCACGTGATCAACAGGTGTAGCTGATTATACCCGCAAAGCGCAGCACGCTTTAGCGGTCACGTGACCAGCCACTCTCGCGCCGGGGATCCCCGCCGGTGACGTCACCGGCTGGAGCAAGGAGATTCTGATGCTGGTCTTGCTTGGGGAACCCATGGGTAGCTACAGTATCTTCAATGGTGAGTACCCATTAGAATTTTATATGTTGTTAAAATTACGTATGTTTAAGAGTGTAAAAAGTGTTTAAGAGTATAGGAAGTGTTTATAAGAGTATGGGAAAGGTTAATAAGAGTGTGGGGAGGGTCATAAAGCTTTAAAATATATATAAATAATAAAATAAAAATATGGTCGCTACTTCGCGGATTTTCGTCTATCGCGGGGGGTTCTGGAACGTAACCCCCGCGATAAACGAGGGATCACTGTATATACAACAACAACATACAACATGCATTTTAAGGCCATTTTCCCTGCTATAGCGGGGGTTAGCCTTGCGGTCCCCATGATAATCTTCTCCATTTTGCCCTATTTTCTGCATCTCTCCTTGTTAACTCCCTTGCCTGCATTTCTTCTTCCACCATCTTTAGCCAAGTCTTTCTCGGTCTTCCCCATCCTCTACTTCCTTCTACATTCATTTCCATCACTCTTCTCAACCAGTCACTTTCATCCTTCCTCAACACATGACCAAACCATCTCAACCTGTTCCTCTTCACAGCATCAATCACAGGCTCTATTCCCATCATCTTTCGCAATTCATCATTTGTCTTCCTCTCTCTCAACGATACTCTGCACATCCATCGAACCATTCACATTTCCACCCTTTCCAACCTTCGTTGCTGCTCTATGTTCATTACCCATGTCTCGCTCCCATAAATCATAACACTTCTCACACATGCAGCATACACCTTTCCCTTCAGCTTCAATGACACCCCTCCTCATCAGCACGCCACTCAGTTCCCGAAACTTCTTCCATGCACATCTCACTCTGGCAACCGTTGCCGAGTCTGATCCACCTTCTCCATTCAGCATGTCTACGAGGTAGCAAAATATTTTCACACCTTCCAGCTTCATGCCGTCTCCAAGATCCAACTCAACATTTCCTCCATCTGCAGCTCCCTCTGTGCACACCTTACATTTGAATGTAGCTGCCACACTGGTTAATGACCCTCTCAGAACACTACATTTTTGATGAACCCACTCAGCGCACATTGTACATTGAATGGAGTTCACTCCGACACCCTTCCTACACACAGCACAGGGCCACTTCCCAGTTCTTTCCACCTCACCACATGCTTTACCACTTGCCATCACCTTCGTCTTTCCGATATTCACCTTCAGACCTTTTGTCTCCATACATTCCTTCCACTTGTTCATCTTTTCCTTCAGTCCATCCATACTTTCCGCAATCAACACCAGATCATCTGCATACAACAACTCACACGGTAAACCCTCCTTTACGTTCTGACCCAGCACCTCCATCACAGCTACAAATAGTAGTGGATTTAGTACCGACCCCTGATGCACTCCCACCTTCACCTCAAACTCACCACTGTTCCCGTCCTTCGTCCTTACAGCTGTGCGCACTCTTTTGTACATTGCCATCACTACTCTGATCAACCATTCCTCCACTCCTAACTTCCTCAATGCCCATGTCAATACTTTGCATGGAACCCTATCGAATGCTTTCTCCAGATCAACAAACCCAAGAAACAACTTCTTCCTCTTCTCCATGTACTTCTCCTGCAACTGCCTCACAATGAAAAGCGCGTGTGTCGTTCCTCTTACTGGCATAAATCCAAACTGCATTTCGTCGATCTTCACTTTCTTCCTTATCCTCCTCTCCAACACCCTTTCCAATACCTTCATTCCATGCTCCAATAACTTTATCGCTCGGTACGAGCCACACTCCAGAGGGTCACCTTTCCCCTTGTATAGAGGGACGAGGGTACTCAGTTCCCAATCCACTGGAATGCGGCCTTCTTTCACCACCAGATTACAGATCTCTGTCATTCTCTTCACACCCCAACTTTCTGCTGCCTTCAACATATCTCCCACAACTCCCGTCGGCCCTCTCGCTTTTTCTAATCTTCATTGCTTTTATCGCTTCCTCAACTTTCTTCTCAGTTATCTTCTCTGCTGGTCCTAAAACTGGGTTACTCTCTATGTTGCCATCCCATTCATTCTCTGTATTCAACAGCATTTCCATATATCTTTTCCATTTTCCTTTAATTCCATCTGGGTCGACAACGATTTGTCCCACTTCATCCTTCAAGCAACTCACCCCCATCACATCACACCTCTCTTTCGCTATCTGCTTTGCAATCCTGAATACTGCTCTCTGACCCTCTTCTGAATCCAAGCGTTCTCCGAACATTTTCCTCCATGCCTCCTGCGCCTTTGCTACCTCTTTCTTTGCAGCCTTCTTGGCTGCCTTATAACTTACATGCTCTGCTGTTTCTGCTCCCGTACCCTTCGCCTTCTGCCACTCCTTGAACTTCTTCTTCTTCTCGTCAATCCTCTTTCCAACTTCATCATCCCACCACCATTTTTCCGAGTGCCTCGGTGGTCCTTTTGTCCATCCACATACCTCACCAACGGCTCCCAACAGACTAGCTTTCATTGACATCCAACCACTTTCAAGCTCAACACCATCCATCCTCTACCCTACTCAGCCTCTCTTTTAATGCCTCCCTTACTGTCACCTCTTTCAACCTCCACACCTTCATTCTCGGTTGGTACTTCACCCGCTGAGCTCTCCTCGCACCTTTCACCCTTATGTCGCAGACAACCAAGTGGTGCTGTGAAACAGCCTCCTCCCCCGGGATCACCTTTGTGTCCCGGAGGTGCCCCCTATCTCGCCTACGCACCATCAGGTAGTCAACGGTTGTCGTCGACCCACCTGACGTGTATGTAACAAGCTTATTATCCTCTTTCTGGAACTGAGTATTACAAATCAACAAATCAGCTCCATCAGCAAACTCCAAAATCCTTTCACCTTCTCCATTTCTCACACCATATCCGTAACCCCCATGAACTCCCTCAAAACCATCCATACTCCTTCCCACAAGTCCATTTAGGTCTCCTCCTACCACAAAAACTTCCTCATCTTTCACGTTTTCCATCAGCTTATCTATCGCACACCAGAACTTGTCCTTCTCTTCATCGCTCCGACCAACCTGCGGAGCATATCCCGAGATGACGTTCACCAAGAGCTTTCCAATCATCATTTTCACCATCATCAACCTATCACTCACTCTAGTCACACTCACTACACTGTCTACAAACTCCTCAGAAAACAGGACACCAACACCATTCATGCCCTCCAGGCACCCTTGCCACACAAACTTGTATTTCTGTCCCTGCCTACCCTTCACCATTCTCACACCACTTCCCTTCCACATCGTCTCTTGCACACAACATATGTCCACTCTTCTTCTGACCAATACTTCCACCACTTCGCCTGATCTCCCTGTCATTGTCCATACATTCCATGTCCCAAACCTCAGAAACCGATCTCCACTTTGGGCTGTACCCTGCCCATATGTAGTTGTAATTGTCATGGTTCTCTTTTTGAGTCAATGTTTTCCCATCAGGAATTGCCCTTCCTGACGCCAACCCTCTTAGTCGTCTCTTACGACACGCAGGGAAACGGTGTACCTATTCTAATCCAGGGTATACACTGGGAAACATTTAAAACATGGAAATTCTGGGTGGGGGGGGGGGGGGGTGAGGGCAGCGTCAGCATCACGGCTGCGGTTTAAAACATATTTAAATAATATTTAAACAAAACCATGAAAAATAATCTGGGAAAAGTCTCGAAGTGAGGACGTGGATTTGAGAAAGAAGGAGCAGAGGTGGAAGAAAAACGAGATAAAGGGGGCGGGGCACAAGTCGAGACGAGGAGGAGAGCGAACAAGCACGTGTCCGGGAGGAGAGAAAGAATTAATAAAGAATTTTTTATTTTTTTTTGTTTGTTTGTTTTGTTTTTAAAACTTTGGACAAAGGGTAAGATGTTCGTGAGAGGTAGGGGGGAGAAAAGAAAATCAAAGAAACAAGCAAATACTATGAAGGAAAGAACTTATATTCACAAAATACTGACGGGGGGAGGGAGCCTGGAGAGACCAGGCCGCGCATGAGGTGCGAACAAAAAACAACTGATTACACACAAATTTGCAATAATTACAAAACCAAAACTAAATAGAAACACACAATAACACATACACAATAAAATAACCAGTGGAAATTTGACAAAGACACGAATGGGAAAATATTCAAACTTTGATGTCGTGGAGAGATCGAAGCATGCCTCCTTGCTCGAGGGACTGGAACCGGAAGTCATGTATATATATATATATATATATATATATATATATATATATATATATATATATATATATATATATGTATATATATATATATATGTATATATAAATATATATAAATATATATAAGTATATATAAATATTACAAATATATATACACATATATATATACACATACATACATACCAATATATATATATATATATACCAAACGACAAATATACAAACAAATGAAAAATCACTCAAAGCGACACTTGGCAAAACAGAACAAAAGAGAAAGGCACTCAGTGGAGCATACTTTTGACCTCAAAAATAATTAGTGGTTGAATTCAGTGACCTGATATGCAAATCGTCTTCAAAGTTTAAGTTAATCGGATGAAAATTGACAATTTTAGTAATTTGGCCTATGTTGACCTTTTGACCTATGTTGACCTCAAAAATAGTTGGTGGCTGGTTTCAGTAAGCTGATATGCAAATCCTATTTACATTTCAAGTCAATCAGATGAAAATTGAGGATTTTAGAAATTTGAAATGGTTGTTGACCTTTGGCCTACGTTGACCTTTTGGCCTATTCTGATCTCCAAAATAGTTGGTGGTTGAATTCAGTTAGCCGATATGAAAATCCTATTCAAATTTAAAGTCAATCGGATGAAAATTGATTTTAGAAATTCGAAAAAAAGTGGTTGACCATTGGCCTATGTTGATCTTTTGGCCTTTTGACCTCAAAAATATATAGGATTTTGTCGCACCACGGACTCTACCATTTGATGAAGTTTCGTGAAGATCGGTTTAAAACTTTGATCTGTAGGCAAGTAAAAGTGAATGGACAGACAAACACACACACAAACAAACACAAACCAGCGATCAACCTACTTGTCCAAAAAAAAATTTTTTGCCAAGTAACAAACAAACATACATAACCATACACGTTTGCTCTATTATAATGAGATATACAGATGTAAAAATTATATGAATGAGGATTTCCATCCGTGATTCCCTGTACTCTCTCTTCAGTACTCGATTTTTCACGGTCAATATTTGACATCCTTATCTCTTTGATGCAAGCGTCAAAAATCCAACATAAACGCAGCCATTGGGCCTCGGAGGCCCAACGGATGAATTCGTGTTATGTTTTTTGTTTTTTTATAGATTTTTTTTTTAATATCCTTTTTCAATCCAAGTCAATGTTCATGGATGTGTATTTGCTCAAAAATGTGAATCATTGATCCTATTAGTTGGAAGAATCCCATACAAGTAACAAATGTTTTCTTTTTTTCCCCCAAAAAAATTGTTATTCTTAGTTTTTCAACTTTTTTTCTCTAAAAAGTTGAGGCTCATGGAGGAGTATTTGCTCAAAAAATATGATCCACTAATCCTTTTATTTAGAACTAGCAGAAGTACCCGGCATTGCCGGGCGGGGGAAGAGGTTGGGGGGGGGGAGAAGGGGAGGATGAAGGGGGGGGGGGGGAGAAGGGGGAAGGGGAGGGGGAGGGGGGAGGCAGGATAGGAAGGGGGTTCAAATATATGCTGGTGGGTGAATGTGGCGTTCATCACGTTCCTGAGTTAAGTGTGATACCGATCAGGAAGAAGAAGAAGTCTTACAACCAACTTCGTACACTTCCGGGAGGGGAAGGGGAGGGGAGGAGGGGAGCGGAGGGGAGGGGGGAGGAGAAGGGGGAGGGAGGGGAAGGGGAGGGGGGAAAGGGGAGGGGGGAAAGGAGAGGGGGGAAAGGAGAGGGGGGAAAGGGGAGGGGGGAAAGGGGAGGGGAGAAAGGGGAGAGGGGAGGGGGGAAAGGGGAGAGGGGGGGGGGAAGGCAGGATAGGAAGGGGGTTCATATATATGTTGGTGGGTGAATGTGGCGTTCATCACGTTTCTGAGTTAGGTGTGATGCCGGTCAGGAAGAAGAACAAGCCATACTACCAAATTCGTACACTTCCGAAATTGTTTGATTTATTTGTGTTCAAATTTCTGGTGATTGTTTTGTATTTATTTATGCGAATGTGTACTTGTATATAACTGTCATTAATTTTAAAAGGCTTAGGCACTATCGAACAATGATTATTTTTTCAATTTTTTTTTTTTTGCCTAAAACCCCCCCAGGCACTCACTGATGAACCTCTGAAAGTTTGACGAAGATCCGTTCAGCCATCTCTGAGAAAAATGGCGACACACAGACACACAGACAGACATCTCTCTTATATAGTAGATGTATATGTCCACAACTGTCAAAAATCCTACACCTATGCAGCCATTGGGCCTCGGAGGCCCCACAAATGCATTCGTGTAAAGTTTTTTAATTTTCATATTTTTGTCACTGAATTATTTGTAACCAAGTTATAGGAGCATATAATGAGGCTCATATCAAGAAAATAATGATATAACATCGTAGTACAACAACGTTTATGCGGGGCATCGAAGGCCCCAGGCCTGCATTCGTGTCGGCTTTTCGGGTTATAAGTGAAGAATGAAGATTTTCCCACGAGCCTGAATGAATTTTTTTTATGTCACTGAATTTTGTGTAACAACACGAAAGTCAGTGAAAATGAGGCTCATTCCAAAAAAATAAAATAAAAATTGTACAGCATAGTTTTTGCAACAAAAAAACCTTGTGTGTCTCCGAGGCCCAATCACTGCATCCAAGGGTTAAGGATACTTAAACAAGAATCAACCTTCTATAACACATAAAAATACTTCTTGTTCAACTCTGAATAAGGTTGGTGGTCACTGGCCACAAAACAAAGGTTTCGTCTTCCTGTGCACTTCTTTGCTTAGGAAAGGGTAGAGAGGGAATTTTCTCCCATGAATGATATCAGAAGGCAGATATAGAGGATTCCAAAGAAAAATGTTGAGCAATGATTAGAGAGATACCACCATGCATGGATTAGAGAAAGATCACGAGGCATGGATTAGAGAGATATCACTGGGCATGGATTCGAGAGAGATATCACTGGGGATGGATTAGAGAGATACCACCATGCATGGATTAGAGAGAGATCACGAGGCATGGGTTAGAGAGATATCACTGGGCATGGATTTGAGAGAGATATCACTGGAGATGGATTTGAGAGATCTCACTAAGCATTGATTGGAGAGATCTCACTCAGCATGGATTAGAGAGATGTTACTTGGTGAACAAAATCGGATCGTTTGAAAAATTGATTGATAAACAAAATTGCCAAGTGTGAACCAAATTAGAGAGAGCTTTCATGCAGGTTCAATAAATGGTTGGGGACACATTTAAGTAACAAAATTGCCGCAAGCTGGCTATCCTGGATCTTATCTCGAAAGAAAATGATGTGCGTATGTAAGCCATCATTCATTATCTGATTTTCAACTTTGAACAAAATCGGATCGTTTGAAAAATTGATTGATAAACAAAATTGCCAAGTGTGAACCAAATTAGAGAGGGCTTTCATGCAGGTTCAATAAATGGTTGGGGACACATTTAAGTAACAAAATTGCCGCAAGCTGGCAATTGTGGAAGTGTAACTCAGTGTAACTTATTAATTGGCACTGGTAACTTATTAATTAACACTGGTAACGAAGCAGATACATTTTACCTGCAAACTCTGTGAAAGCCGAGTTCGTAAATGAGTGTCAGGAATGTGCCCGAACATGGTAATCTCTTGTCCACCTGGTCACAGCCCCTGGCTGGAGCACCCCCCTATCGTTTGGTAAACGGAACTCACAGCAGGAGGGGAGCGAGCTGATGCCAGGACTTGGTGCATGCATGACCTCGGGGCATTAGCGGAGAAAGGATTAACGTTCAGCGGACAGGGGATTAAGTCCAGTTTGTCCATATAAACGAGAGCAAACGTTGAGTCAAGGGAACTTGTGAGCAGAAGCTCTGACCGACGGAACGGACGAGGACTCATCATCAGACCCTCTGCCCGACGGGAGTGGCGGAGGAACATCGGCCGAACGAGAAGGACCATGCGAAAAGAGTTAACCTGGTCCATTGAATTAAGCGGTATTATTTGGTAATTGGAATGAAGTGAATAACCAGTTAATAAACCAGACCTTTTGTAAAACCTGTGTCCGGTCATTGGAGTCTTGAGTCTCCCCTAATACTTCCCCTACAATTTGGAGGCACCGCTGACATCAATTGTACAAACAAGTCTTTAAAAGGTGAGTGTGGCTTGTTTTTGTCCAATATGATTTACGAACTTGGAAATAGTTTTGTACATACATGGGGGAGGAGGTGGTCCTGGGGGTTCCTTGCGCACCGATGCCGCGATATAGGTGGCGTGACCCATCACGAATGGTACTTCGATAAACGACTGTAGCTATTATTCGTGTTTTTCTAAATGATTTCTGTAAATACGTATTTTTGCGCTGTCTAAATAAAATGCACCAGGTCGGCGCTGGTCATTAAGGGCCTTACTGTGACCTGGGAGCAAACGGAGCATGCGTGCACCATGCGACCATTTGCTTCCAAGACGTGTAAGGCCGGTACACTCGTTTACACACCCGTACACGTGTAAAGTAGTTTTTTTTTTGCACTTGTTCAAAACACGCGACTTGCTCGGCGTGCGACAGGGAGCCGGGAAATGGAATTATATTTATATATATATATTTTACCTCATTCCAATTTATGGTATTGCGACAAAACGGCTTATATCTTTGGAATGACTGGTCGGATTTAGACAAATTAAACGGAATTGTGTAGGACGAAGGGGTGATGCTTACTGATTCGGCACGCTTACAATAGATATTAATGGTGAAGGTTGTGGTTGGTTCGATTTAGCGAAATGGACGTTCTTTGAACGGGTTAAATGAGAATTTTAATATTGGATGTCAAAGCAACGAAGAGTTTTGTGGGATTATGGGGTCATATCGCGACATCATGGAAAATCTGGTGTAAATGGTGGGATGTCAGAGGTAATGGTGTGGTTTAATGTTCACACTGTTTTGGAAAATAATGCTCGATGCAACATGATCCTAAAAAGAACCCATCCCTACATCTAAGGATCAGGAAGGGAAGGAATGGAAAATTTGAAGTATTAAAGTTACGGAACTCAAAATGTCTGGGTTTGGATGTAGTCATTAAAGGATTGAGTCATTCATTGGTTTGATGATGGTCCTAATATTTTGATAAATGTTTGATAATGGTCCTGGTAATTTTAGTCCTAGGAATAATATTGCTAGTGTTTTGTCTGAAGATTTTAATGGGATTTTAATAGGATTTTAATGGGATTTTAATAAGATTTTAATGGGATTTTAATAAGATTTTAATGGGATTTTAATAGGATTTTAATGGGATTTTAATGGGATTTAATGGAATTTTAATGGAATAAATTGGGAACATTCAAATGTTGGGTTGTGCTAACGTTTCCACAACGTCGCTACAACGTTTCACTTTCGTTGTTGCAACGTTTTGCTCCAACGTTTTGGGAACATTCAAATGTTGTGTTTTGCTAACGTTTCCACAACATCGCTACAACGTTTCACTTTCGTTGTTGCAACGTTTTGCTCCAACGTTTTGGGAACATTCAAATGTTGTGTTTTGCTAACGTTTCCACAACGTCGCTACAACGTTTCACTTTCGTTGTTGCAACGTTTTGCTCCAACGTTTTGGGAACATTCAAATGTTGTGTTTTGCTAACGTTTCCACAACGTCGCTACAACGTTTCACTTTCGTTGTTGCAACGTTTTGCTCCAACGTTTTGGGAACATTCAAATGTTGTGTTTTGCTAACGTTTCCACAACGTCGCTACAACGTTTCACTTTCGTTGTTGCAACGTTTTGGGAACATTCAAATGTTGTGTTTTGCTAACGTTTCCACAACGTCGCCACAACGTTTCACTTTCGTTGTTGCAACGTTTTGCTCCAACGTTTTGGGAACATTTAAATGTTGGGTTTTGCTGACGTTTCCACAACGTCGCCACAACGTTTCACTTTCGTTGTTGCAACGTTTTGCTCCAACGTTTTGGGAACATTTAAATGTTGGGTTTTGCTGACGTTTCCACAACGTCACCACAACGTTTCACTTTCGTTGTTGCAACGTTTTGCTCCAACGTTTTGGGAACATTTAAATGTTGGGTTTTGCTGACGTTTCCACAACGTCGCTACAACGTTTCACTTTCGTTGTTGCAACGTTTTGCTCCAACGTTTTGGGGACACTCAAATGTTAAGTAAATCGGATAAGAATTCACGAGTTATTTAATTATTAGCGATTAAGGAAGTACTTATTTAATTAATTACATTTCGTATTACATTACAGTAATTACATTACAGTAATTACCTGAGGTAATTACAGTAATTACAGTTCCGGTAATTACAGTAATTACAGTAATCATTACAGTAATTGCAGTAATCTTATTACAGTATTACATTACATTAACTCAGGCACCTTTTGAGTAAGGAAGCTGATATTTGGACATGACACTGACCAAGTGATGTGGCTGTCAAAAAAAAAAATTTTTTTTGATTTATTGATTAATCATTTAATAAATTAACTCGTTGATTTATAAATGACTTATTTAATTAAAATTCCTCAGAGATACATCTTCGGATGAAATACTTGCAGATTGGTTATGCTATGAGCCAATTGATTAAGGAAAATATTTTGTGATGGCCATATTGGCAATTTCGTGGCCATATTCGTGGCAACTCAGTTAGTGCCACTGCACCTTTAAAATGCATCCCTGCGTTCATTTTTTCGATCGATTGAGTTGAAATTTTGAACAATCGGATCTGGACTGTCGTTGTTAACGACTCTAGCACGCACTCGTCCAATCAGGATGGAGCGGTATGGTCCCCGGATCATCACTGCCCGCAGTGTTAATTAGTTTTACTTTTTCTCTTGGTCATATAATTTTGAAGACATGCATGTCATGATAGAGGAAATGTTTGTTCTGTTGAACGGAATAAATGTTGTTTATTTGTGTGGGTGTGTATTTCTTGTGTATTTTGTATATTTTTTCACGACTAATTCCAGTTAACATCCTGCAAAATTTGCTCGTTTGCTGGCCGAGTCGAAATTGCGTTGAGTTTCTATGGCATGCGCCATTAAAAGCGCTGTGTAATGGTTGAGCTCCCTTTATTTCGTTTTGGTCATGCGGATGAGCAAACAAAGTGACAAATGCTGCGGCTGGAGCAGTAGAAGCGATGTTTTTTTTAATGGAAACGATGTAATGAGTAATTAAAAGTGGGAGGGGACAACACCACGCATACCTCTTTTAAGGTGTGTATAAACCCTGGAATAAACGTGGGAGGGGGCAACACCACGCATACCTCTTTTAAGGTGTGTATAAACCCTGGAATATTTCAGCAATCAATACAATGCTGAAACTATGTAAGTTAAGTAAATGAGTAATTTAATGAGTAACTTAATGAGTAATTTAATAAGTAATTTAATGAGCAATTTAATAAGTAATTTAATGAGTAATTTAATAAGTAATTTAATGAGCAATTTAATAAGTAATTTAATGAGTAATTTAATAAGTAATTTAATAAGTAATTTAATGAGTAATTTAATAAGTAATTTAATAAGTAATTTAATGAGTAATTTAATGAGTAATTTAATGAGTAATTTAATGAGTAACTTAATGAGTAATTTAATAAGTAATTTAATGAGCAATTTAATAAGTAATTTAATGAGTAATTTAATAAGTAATTTAATAAGTAATTTAATAAGTAATTTAATAAGTAATTTAATGAGTAATTTAATGAGTAATTTAATGAGTAATTTAATGAGTAATTTAATGAGTAATTTAATAAGTAATTTAATGAGTAATTTAATGAGTAATTTAATAAGTAATTTAATAAGTAATTTAATGAGGAATTTAATGAGGAATTTAATGAGGAATTAAAAGTGGGAGGGGGCAACACCATGCATACCTCTTTTAAGGTGTGTATAAACCCTGGAATAAACGTGGGAGGGGGCAACACCACGCATACCTCTTTTAAGGTGTGTATAAACCCTGGAATATTTCAGCAATCAATACGATGCTGAAATGATGTAATTTATTGTGTAAGAGGGTCGACCTTGGGTTTGTTTGGGTTTGTTGTTTATTTTTGTGGGTGTGTATTTTTTGTGTATTTTGGATATATTTTCACGACTAATTCCAGTTAACATCCTGCAAAATTTGCTCGTTTTCTGGCCGAGTCGAAATTGCGTTGAGGTCCTACGGCATGCGCCATTAAAAGCGCTGTGTAATGGTTGAGCTCCCTTTATTTCGTTTTGGTCATGCGGACGAGCAGACAAAATGACGAATGCTGCGGCTGGAGCAGTGGAAGCGATTTTTGAATTGTTCAATGATTATTCGATATTGTTATGACTTATTGTCAATAGGTATACTAAGTGGCCATGAGGTAGCCTGTTGCTATGTACAGTTTTATTATATTGTTGATTATACCACATAGCTGTGGTGATAAAGGAAATGTTCGTTTTAAATAGATGATTATGATATGACCATGACTATAAAATCATGATGATTATTATGAATGATATCATAGGGTTCAAATGCAGAATGATTGCATGAACTTGGGAAAGAACTTTCAAGCCCTATGGGATAAATTGGGTGTTACAAGCGATGGAGTTTCAAAATTTAGCATGATTGAAGCATGCAATGATTGAAGGAATTTTACAGTCTTATTTCAGGAGTTTTACGAAATTTATATTGCCAAGAGATTTGGGTACTATTTAAAAAAATGATGAGATATTTTTTCCAATGAACTTTAATATCTGCCATCCATTTTGGCTGTCTCACGAATGAAGGATGAGTTGCCTTTAGTGGTTGCAAAGAAAATTTGTGGAGACCAGGCAAAATGGGGAAATATGTCAGATATGACCCTAGGACAGGACGGTGATTCATCAATTGACATGAGGTACGAACCAGAGGTGACAACCGATGAGATTCGATCTCAGTCAATGGATGGACCTGTCCTGACATCATTGGGGAAAGGGCTTATGCAAGGAGTCATCCAAAATGATTAATTTGATTTATTGATGAATATTGATGAATTAATTGAAATTGAATAATTGATTGAATTGTTAATTGATTGAATCTAATTGATTGAATTTAATTGAATAAATTTAACTGAATAAATTTAACTGAATAAATTGAACTGAATAAATTGAATTGAATATATTGATTGTTTGATTGATGAAAATGCGGTCTCAAGAAAGAAGCTTTGATATCTTTGCGAGATATTATCAATGTGGAGACAACCTGGGAAAATTGAGCAAGGTGGTGAGTTTATATACAGATATATATGTGCGGTTACCATTGTGTGATTTCCCCGTCAACAGAGCGGACACCTGAGGATTCACCCATTTCATACTGACCCTCCGGCTCATCTGCAAATACTGATCTGTGAGATTGGATTGTGCAAAAGCCACAGCTGAGGGAGATTCTCTGGAAATCACCATGTGAACAGGTGGAGAGATCCTTCCTGGAGGTACGAGTGAAGCTTTAGAGGAACCTGGAACAAGCTACAACACATCCAACGCTACTTTGATAAAAGGCAGAATGGGAAATGGAGCCTGCAAGAATACACAAGGACAACCAGAAATTCCACAAAAAGGTACTTGTACACATCATATGTACGACCGTTATGGTGCCGAAGCTATAAGGCAGGTCGAGAATTGGTATTTGTGGACAAAGGGACATGATGAGGAGTTTCCAAGAGATGGTACATTTGAGCGAAGTCGATTGGAAAGATTGGAACAAAGATTGAAAGCCAGGAAGAGACAGAATCTAACGGTAGACTGGCTTGCATTCCATCTTTGGGATGGTGAATCCAGACAACGGGAACAGCAAGAACGGATAACGGATCTAGAACTTAAAATAAAAAGGATACAGGATACAGTGGAGGAGACAAATGCACAACTGCCCTCGAAATTAGGAATGAAAGTGACAGTTGTCCCATCTTATTTCCAGTTGTCTCCCCAAAAAGGACGGTACAGAGAATTTTTTCGTGTTTCAGGAGATAACGAGAGATTGCAGTGGCAACTCAGGGATGTAGAGATGCAGCCCAGCAATACAAGTGCACAGGTGCACAGATCAGACAACGACAGAAACCGGTGTTTCAAGTGTGGAAAGATGGGACATTGGAGAAGAAGATGTCCGTATGTCAACAGGAAGACAAGTTCATGGGGCAAACCAAGATCAAGGGTACCAGTGCTTACCGGTACCTCAGACAATGATTAGGCCTTCATTGCTGCAAATCCCAAATGATGATTGGCCTCAACAAATTAGAATACTGGACAAACATGAATAACTGTCGATGATTCTTGGGTCTGAAAAGGTTTTCGGAGCAAGAATTATTCATTTTTTCTTTTGCTTGTAAGCAAATTAGTAATTAATTGATCAAATGCCGAAATTGGATCTTTTATGTTGGGCACAAAAAAAATTTTTTTGAAACCAAGTGACAAGAGTCACATGATGATCAGGTGGGAATTTCGGACTAGTGTTCCGCATGATTGATAGGTCAGTGGTCGACTGACATGCAAATGGGTGTGTAGTCAAATTTGGATAAATTATGGTAGGAACTGAAAGGGTAATTTCAATGTGACATTATAGGGGTTTTCTAAGAATAAACTTTTTGGTCTATTTGTGTATTAGCATTTATAAAATTAAAGGACAAATTTTATGAAATTGAAATAAAATTGACACCCATCTTGATCTGTAAATAATGGTTCCAACGCAAACAAATACGCATAATGCATGTGTGTGTGTGTTTATGTGTGTCAATGTTAGTGTTTTTGTTTTTTGTTGTTTTGTATATCAATCTTACAAGATTGTTGACACCGACAGTGTGCCTGTCTGGAAATGGATAGTTTTATGTGGATGGGATTGAATATCCAGAGAATCCGTAAAATAAAATAGAAATATAATTTGATTATGAACATTATCTCTTTTGTCAAGGGAGATGGAATATAAAGATTTGATGTGCTGGGTTATGAGCAGCCATTAATTAATAGTAAAATTGTGAGTAATTTTGGGATTCCATTTTTGATAGAATTTATATGAGAATAACATCTATTTATGGATATGAGCTTCATAAAAAGAAATGAGGGAGTACAAAATTATCCAAATTTGGGAGAGGTCTTACACTGACTTCCCAGAATACTCTGCTCATGGATTTATATATATATATACACAAAGAATTAAGTTAAGCACCCCCCCCGTTTTTTTACAACCTCGCACATTACAAGTTTGTTGTCGTCAAAACAGTGTAATATACCCATGATATTGCTATATTTTCTGGAGAAGTGATATTATGGTCACATAAAAACATAACAATCATGCCGTTTTCAATATTTTATTCTGAATAATTTAAGGTGAAATTTTTTGGGAATTTTAGGCATATTTTCACCTCAATTTAAGTATGGAGCTATAGGTCCATCACGGACAGTGTGGATGACGTTTATGTTTTCTAACGTACAGTCATTGTTCTGAGAAGACCTCTAGCGATCTTTGCGTCAATAACGTGTGTAGGACCCACGTGATCGGATCACTGACTCAACCCTACGTCTCATAGACCCTGTAAGCCGTCGTATGCGTTGCTGTGGCAGGTTGTTCCATTCCCGATGTAATGCACGTTCCAATTCATCCAGATTGGCTATTGGAGGGACCATCTTCGCAATTTGTCGTCCCAACATGTCCCAAACGTGCTCGAGGGGGTTCAGGTCAGGACTGTACACAGGCCAGGGGATGGTTGTCACAGCACCTTGCTCCATCCGATCACGTGGGTCCTACACACGTTATTGACGCAAAGATCGCTAGAGGTCTTCTCAGAACAATGACTGTACGTTAGAAAACATAAACGTCATCCACACTGTCCGTGATGGACCTATAGCTCCATACTTAAATTGAGGTGAAAATATGCCTAAAATTCCCAAAAAATTTCACCTTAAATTATTCAGAATAAAATATTGAAAACGGCATGATTGTTATGTTTTTATGTGACCATAATATCACTTCTCCAGAAAATATAGCAATATCATGGGTATATTACACTGTTTTGACGACAACAAACTTGTAATGTGCGAGGTTGTAAAAAAACGGGGGGGTGCTTAACTTAATTCTTTGTGTATATATAAACTTGAATTTTATCAGCATATAAATTGTGCTGCATGTATGGTTGTGTATTAGGCATAGATGATATGGGAAAATAGTAAAGAATATCTTGCTGGTTGGAACTATTGTGAGTTTTAAAACGGAATGCATTGTGAATCTTAAACCAAGGGGCAGCCATGAACGCGCTGTTACGTTATTTATACTCAGAACGCGATGTCACGTGTACCTGCAACATATTTGTTAATCTCGCACACCTATATTGGCATACTGGTGTCAGTAGTACTCACTGGGTGCATAGAAATGGATGAGCAACAGTTAAGGGGGTGTAAAAAACACTTACTTGGATATTTTCTACAAAAGTAGGGGTTTCAATAAGTGGTAGCTGTACACATGGGATTCATCAAATTAAGTTTTGGAGTTCAAACAAAGTCACTGGTTAACAGATGGGAATGGAGAGTAAATAAATTCTTTGATTGTGGGTAAAGGAATTAATTTATCGTAGTGGATTGTTAACAAGCAGCCTGAAATGTCCTGAGAGTGTGCATCCATGTAATCAGAAATCCCAGATTTGTTGTTTTACAAACAACATTTTGGTAGAGGCCTTATGTGGACGAATACTTGCTTGGTAGATAAAAACGGTACTGCATGTTGGCAGCCACTTCGGTGGCCATTTAGACCGAACAAATTGGGAGAAACTGTAATTGAATATGTAATTTACAGATGAGTATTTGGGAAGAAAAAGGGAATTTATTGATTTGGGAGACATTTTTCGAAGGTTTATTAAAGTGTTGCAATATGACATTTGGCAAGAAAAATTATTGGATGGGAAAATTAGATCTGTTTATAAAATGAGTTTGTTGACCCATTGAAGTTAATTCTTTGAATTGTTGTTTAATTAGCATTTTGAGTTCAAATTGGAAATAGTGTGGTAGAGCTTTGGTTAAAACCTTTGGTTGCAGTGTTTTGGAACAAATTGATAAACCATACGAGGTTGATAAGAATAGAAAAAAAAATATGGACCCAAAATAGAAAGTTGGATTCATGCCCCTCATTGCAAACAAGCACATGGGGCTAAGGTGGACGATCCCACAGAAAACAAGTGAATCCACTTGGATTCCGCCCAGGTTGGCACATGGAAATTATGATGTAGCATAATTATCATCTCGGGTCAAGATTTGAAATTATGCCATGGTTTTTGTAAAATTGCTACTAGTATTCACATTATGTACTTTCACCAAAACATACATCATCATAGAAACATACATAGAATTTGGGTCCTCTGGGTCATTTGGGTCCTCTGGGTCATTTGGGTCATTTGGGTCATTTGGGTCCTCTGGGTCATTTGGGTCCTCTGGGTCATTTGGGTCCTCTGGGTCATTTGGGTCATTTGGGTCATTTGGGTCCTCTGGGTCATTTGGGTCCTCTGGGTCATTTGGGTCCTCTGGGTCATTTGGGTCCTTTGGGTCATTTGGGTCCTCTGGGTCATTTGGGTCCTCTGGGTCCTCTGGGTCATTTGGGTCCTCTGGGTCCTCTGGGTCATTTGGGTCCTCTGGGTCATTTGGGTCCTCTGGGTCCTCTGGGTCCTCTGGGTCATTTGGGTCCTCTGGGTCCTCTGGGTCCTCTGGGTCATTTGGGTCCTCTGGGTCCTCTGGGTCCTCTGGGTCATTTGGGTCCTCTGGGTCCTCTGGGTCCTCTGGGTCCTCTGGGTCATTTGGGTCCTCTGGGTCATTTGGGTCCTCTGGGTCATTTGGGTCCTCTGGGTCATTTGGGTCCTCTGGGTCATTTGGGTCCTCTGGGTCATTTGGGTCCTCTGGGTCATTTGGGTCCTCTGGGTCATTTGGGTCCTCTGGGTCATTTGGGTCCTCTGGGTCATTTGGGTCCTCTGGGTCATTTGGGTCCTCTGGGTCATTTGGGTCCTCTGGGTCATTTGGGTCCTCTGGGTCATTTGGGTCCTCTGGGTCATTTGGGTCCTCTGGGTCATTTGGGTCCTCTGGGTCATTTGGGTCCTCTGGGTCATTTGGGTCCTCTGGGTCATTTGGGTCCTCTGGGTCATTTGGGTCCTCTGGGTCATTTGGGTCCTCTGGGTCATTTGGGTCATTTGGGTCCTCTGGGTCATTTGGGTCCTCTGGGTCATTTGGGTCCTCTGGGTCATTTGGGTCATTTGGGTCCTCTGGGTCATTTGGGTCCTCTGGGTCATTTGGGTCCTCTGGGTCATTTGGGTCCTCTGGGTCATTTGGGTCCTCTGGGTCATTTGGGTCCTCTGGGTCATTTGGGTCCTCTGGGTCCTCTGGGTCATTTGGGTCCTCTGGGTCATTTGGGTCCTCTGGGTCCTCTGGGTCATTTGGGTCCTCTGGGTCATTTGGGTCCTCTGGGTCATTTGGGTCCTCTGGGTCATTTGGGTCCTCTGGGTCATTTGGGTCCTCTGGGTCATTTGGGTCCTCTGGGTCATTTGGGTCCTCTGGGTCATTTGGGTCCTCTGGGTCATTTGGGTCCTCTGGGTCATTTGGGTCCTCTGGGTCATTTGGGTCCTCTGGGTCATTTGGGTCCTCTGGGTCATTTGGGTCCTCTGGGTCATTTGGGTCCTCTGGGTCATTTGGGTCCTCTGGGTCATTTGGGTCCTCTGGGTCATTTGGGTCCTCTGGGTCATTTGGGTCCTCTGGGTCATTTGGGTCCTCTGGGTCATTTGGGTCCTCTGGGTCATTTGGGTCCTCTGGGTCATTTGGGTCCTCTGGGTCATTTGGGTCCTCTGGGTCATTTGGGTCCTCTGGGTCATTTGGGTCCTCTGGGTCATTTGGGTCCTCTGGGTCATTTGGGTCCTCTGGGTCATTTGGGTCCTATATTCCTATCCTATAACATATATATCTCCTATAACCTATCCTATAAATATAGATTTGATGACGTCATGTTTACACATCTGAGCGACAGAAATGAGCGACAGAAATGAGCGACAGAAATGGGTGACAGAAACTAGCTTCACTTTTGAGCGCCCGAAATTCCCAGGCAAACGCTATAACGCACCAGGTTTACAACCTGTGCGTTAATAATTGAACACAATATTATAAAAATGATATCTCTTTTAGTCTAGTAGGAAGACTAGGTCCCCCTGCACCCCCCGGAGATATACTTCTAATCAGTGTTTCTAGATTGGAAAAAATGTGTAGAAAATGACTAGCTATGGCCCCAAGCTGAAAAAATGTCCCACATACCATTTTTATGCAAATTACTGCTGCCATTATCAAAAAAACGATTTTTGACATATCTCAGCCAATATTGCAGATAATTGAAAAATGAAGGTGTCTAGACCCATGTTTTGAAGGGCATAGATCATGATAGAACTATCCATAACATGATTACATGTGTCTATGGTATACTAGTATGCATATTAATGCTGTAATTACAAAATAATCAGTTTTACAAATGATAAGGATACGTTAATACTGCAGATAACTTAACATGGTACATAAGGGGTCTAAACCCAGGTATTTTCAAGGTTAAATGTCAACAAGATGCTCCTGAGTCTTGCATAGGGGCGGGACATTGGCAGTAACATTGGTACCACTCAACTTTTCTTCCCACCATTGACTTTGTATTGCGAGAGATTTTCACTTGCTTATTTAAAGGTTTCTCACCCAGCCCACGTAAAATCTACCAACTCCTGCTGTTAACTCCCAAACATATTTTTTTATGTTATCCAATCACAGTGCAGAAATGACAGACTAGAGATCCAAATTAGTGCTGCTATAGCTGCCATTTTACATTTCCATCCATGTAACATGCGCGCTCGCGCGCTCGTATCAATTGGTAATGTCGCGCGCTCGTATCAATTGGTAACGTTGATGTTATTGAATACCTCAGTTGAAAGTTCAGTCTTCCATTCCATCTGTGTGTTGTTCTTGGTATTCATCCTCCAATCTAGCCAGGTAAGATGCTAACTATAATGTTACTCACACTCTTGACTTCAGTTTCTGCATGAAATCATAAACAGGCAGAATAACAGCTGAGCCAGCTAGCACCATGTTAGCTAACGTTAAAGCTAGCCTCATCTATGTACAGTATGTTCCTAATGTCGGTGTAACTTAAACTTTTGTTAATGCCAAACATGAGACATATCTGTTGACTTCTGTATATGAATTGAACCAGAAAGAGGCACGACAGCTGAGCTAGCTACAGTAACTTAGCACAATGTTTCATTGGCCTAGATAGCTAACGTTAGTGTGGAAGAATTTAGATGTTTTAGCTATTAGCACTTTTGATGCCACTAAACATGGTTTAGTCAGCTAAAAAGTACCCTAGTGTAGAACATGACTCAGAACCTCTGTTACCTCACTGAAAACTCAGAGCCTCCTTTCACAGGCACTTTTAACATCATTCGTGATTTCTTATTTGTCATTTAACAGTGATGGTAGACATCGACAGCAAGCATGCCCAAAAGAAAACGGAGTGTAGAACCTGCAGCCCAAAGCTCTCCTCCTACATGCATCCTTCATGTACCATCCATGTCTGATCATGGGGATTTCACGCCCCTCCGTAAAATTAAAGGATCTGCTTCAGAAAAACTGCAACTGCTTCAAAAGATCCGGGATAGACGTCTCAACCAACCGCATGACTCCCCATGTCGTATGCAATCAGTATGTGATCAGATCCCGGCAACTCTTCCTGATGACCTAGAAAGAGTAGGATATCACAGCAAGTGTTATAAGCACTTTGTCCGCCACTTTCATCGTCTGGGAGATGATACAGAACCAGGGCCATCAACCTCATCATGGCATCACTCTCCTCGTAAACCAGGAGGTTCTGCTGAACCCATCTTCCCGCCAGAGTGTATATTTTGTGAGAAAGTTGAGACCAAAGATGCTCATCGCAATACTGAGAGGCCTACAACCTTCCCATCCTTTAAAAACAAAGAAAATGCATGGGAGCAAATCGAAACACGGGCTGAGAAAATGGGTCTCTATCGACTCCATCGAAAGGTGAAAAACAAAGACCTCTTTGCATGTGAGGCCAAACACCATCCGTCATGTTTTAAAGCTTTCCGCACAGCATTCTACAACTATGAGCGTGCGATTCACAGAGCCGAAGCACCAAAGGAGCAGGCTTGCATGTCAGCCGCCCATGAAAAGGCATTCAACTCAGTACTGGAACACATTCAAACCCAGGTCATCCAGCAGAATAAAGTTCTACAGCTTTCTTCCTTGCGCTTGCTCTATGTCGAGGAACTGAAACTGAATGGATATGAGAACTCAAATTATCGGTCAGAGAAACTACTGAAACGCCTACAGAATGACCCAATCAAGGAGCATATCCACTTCACGAAGGTTGATCATGACAAATGTGATGTCATTTCTTTCTGGCTTGTGCACAGCTCAAACATAACAGTTTCCAATGCTCTCGCACGAGCATTCACACTCGGAAGCACAAACAAGAACCAAAATGTTGCCCTCCAACTTCGCCAGGGTATTCTACAGGCTTTCAGAGAGTGTAAAGACCAACCATGGCCACCAACAGCTGAAGACATGGAGCTCAATCCTGAAGACATCCTACCTCCAGACCTTGTCCGCTTTCTCAGCGTGCTAATGACTGGCAAGGAGGGCATCGAGACAGAAAAGGTGAAGCGTCTGGTCTTCTCCATTGGACAAGATCTGTGCCGTGCAGTGTCAGATGGAAAATGGAAGTTACCAAAGCACATTCTCCTCTGTGTGACTGTAAGGCACCTGTTCCGAAGCAAACAGCTCACCACAATACTACACAGGCTTGGACACTCTGAGAGCTACGATTTCGCCTTGGAGTTGGAAACTGCTCTCGCCAAGGTCCTGGATGAAGTCTCAACTTATCGTACACCACAAATTGTGACAGGAGAGGGCAACCTTGTATTCCACTGTGAGTGGGACAACTTGAATAAAACCACTACCAGTGTGCACGGCAGCAACATTGTAAACAGTGCTGGAGGAATCATGGTGCAGGAGGTCAAGCCCGGGTTCGAGAGCAGCAAGGACCGAATGCTACCTACCATCAATAGGTCACAACAGCGTAGCCTGAAGGTCGACACACCAAAAACTCTCCCACCCTTGCACTTTACTCGCGTTGGCCCGAAGTTCCCTGAAGGCTCATCATTCACACCGCCAGCAGAGAATGACACAGTCTATGCCACTACGATGCAAGAGTACTACATCTGGCTCTTCATCAGATACATCGGAAGCTGTGGCCTGCAGCCTGTGCCTGGGCTAGGGGGTTTCACCTCTGCAACTGGTTCTCCCCCACCCAGCAAATCAACAGTCGACTACTGCACGCCTATCCACCAACCGATCACAGACAACGCAGTTGTTCGTGAGCTACTGAAGCGTTCCGAGGCAGCAACTGCTGAGGTGGGTCAGAGATGGGTCCTGAATACATTTGATCTGGGTGTCTGCATGAAAGCCCTTCCCATCATCTGGCGCTGGCCAAATGAATTTGCTAGTCATGTAGTAACGATTGGACCCTTCCACACATCCATGAACTACATCGGGATGCTCACTGGACACAAGATGCGTGGTTCTGGATATGCAGAGATTCTCTTTGAGGCACAACTAGTAACAAGTGGATCTCTCAAAGGTGTTCTCAGTGGAAAGGCCTACGCAAAGTCCCTCTTTTGCCTCAAAACAGTGTGTGAGGCAATGGAGAGGCTGTTGATGGAGAGATTCACTGAGGAGGAGAACATCATGATCTCTGACCCTGCTGTGCTGACAACATCAAGCTGACGGTGTACCTGGATACAGGGTCAGGGAAGCATCGCCAACTTGTCAACGTCTCTGAGCTGGCAGAATCCCTGGGAGAGGACTACTGTGCCACTCTCCTGGGGTACTATGTGTTCAGCGGAGAAGACTGCACCAGTGCCTTCAAAGGGAAGGGAAAAGTCGGGCCCTTGAAAAAGCTGGAGAAGAATCCCAGGTTTCACAGGGCATTCGGTGAACTGGGTGACAACTGGGATGCCAACCCTGAGGTGGAGAGGCAGTTAGAAAAATTCACCTGTGTGATGTACGGCCAGAGTCGCGAGTCATCAGTGGACATTGTCCGTGCCAAGCTGCTACGAAAAATGGTGGGAGAGGACAAGACCCTCACATCCAAGTCCAAGGTTGATCTGGCTCGCCTTCCTCCATGCCAGTCTGCCCTGAAGCCGCACATCCAGCGTGTGAACCACCGCGTAGCATTGTACAAAAGAGCCGATCAACCTATCATCGAAAAGCCAAAACCTTATGAGGAGCAAGGATGGATAAGGACTGATGAAGGACTGTTGAAACCAATGTGGTCCAGTGGTCCCATCCTACCAACCTCACTGGTGGATCTTCTGAACACAGGAGAGCACGAAGAGGAGGAGGAAGAGGAAGGAGAAGAAGAGTTTGACTCTGACGATTTCGATGAAAATGATGATGACTGACTCAGTGTAGAATCACTAATGCTAATGATGTTTATCTAAAACAAGCAAGAGAAGAGTGGTCACATTGAGTGCTAGGACTATTTTGACAGTTGTAATATTTAGAAAAATAAAACTTTGTGTTAACGTCTGTGTAGACGGACCTTAATATGAGTCTATTATTTCGTAAAACTGTGATTATTTTGTAAATAAAGCACTAATTAGCATACTAGTATACCATAGACACATGTAATCATGTTATGAATAGTTCTATCATGATCTATGCCCTTCAAAACATGGGTCTAGACACCTTCATTTTTCAATTATCTGCAATATTGGCTGAGATATGTCAAAAATCGTTTTTTTGATAATGGCAGCAGTAATTTGCATAAAAATGGTATGTGGGACATTTTTTCAGCTTGGGGCCATAGCTAGTCATTTTCTACACATTTTTTCCAATCTAGAAACACTGATTAGAAGTATATCTCCGGGGGGTGCAGGGGGACCTAGTCTTCCTACTAGACTATTTAACCACTTTATTGATCGACGTGAAACTTTATAATAAAGTAGTAGTCATGATGTGGAACAAGTGTGCAAAATTTCAAGAAGATTATATGTACGGTCTAGAAGCTAGAAGTTGTTATTGTGTGAAGAAGAAGAAACTCTATATTATAACTTCTCCAGCAATGTGACTTTTCGATGTCGGTTTAATTATTAGACAGGTCAATTTATGGAAAAAAAACCCCTCACCCCCAAAAAATTGCTACAAAAGATTTTTCAACGGTTTTTGGTACTATTGGACATCAGGAATAATATTAAAAATCGAATAAAATTGGACCACTGGAAAGCTGTTATTTTCAAGATGGCGTCCAAGATGGCCGCCAATATCCTAAAATGGCTACAAGTCATTTATAATTCACCCTTGAGTTGTAATTTTGGTGTCTACCCCAAGGTTGTAGGGGTCAAGAATCCCATTAAGACCATTTAAAGTATCATTGACTCATCAGGTAATCAATGAATTCAAGAAGATGGCATCTAAGATGGCAGTCAGACGTTTTATTAATTAGTTCTTATTAGCCACCCATGTGACACTCAGTAGCCAATCAGAGCGTGTGTTCTTACCCATTTTTGTACATTTCTTTCAGGTTTAACAATGAGTGCAAGTAGTGTCGACCCAGAAGTTTGTCCCATCTGTACAGAGAAATTGGATGATGGAGGTGATGTAACTCACATACATCAAAAGGGTGCTGATGGAGTCAACGCAGTAGGTGTGCAAAGAGGTGAAACCATTGTCACGGCTGGCACTAAAGTACACACGAACTGTCGTAAACGGTGAATCAACCCACTTGATATAAAGACTCAACTAAGTAAGAAAAGTGGATCTTCCAACTCAATTAAGAGAAATGCCAGAGTATCTGAAGGTCCTTTTAATAGCAAAACTGATTGCATTTTTTGTGGAACTGATATTGTGCCAGGAAGTAAGGACCACAGTACAACAATGCCATGCAAGAATTCAACAACCTCTCCTACACAACAAGTGAGCAGCATAAAGAATCGACTGAAGCAAGGATCAAGAGAGATTCGTCTGACCTGTCAAAGATTAGTTCAAAACTAAATGCCTGCACATACATTTTTCTCCAGACTCTTCCTTGAGAAATGGTGTTGATGGTGTAGTGGCTACAGCAGATGTGAATGTACATGAATTTGAGTCCGTTGGAAGGAAATCATTGAAATAATGATTGGGCAGCCTGCTTTCGCATTCTCTTTCAAACAGAAAGACAAAGCCAAAACGCTCGGAGATACGTCTACCCTCAAGGTTGCTCCTGAACAGACCATTGACCCCACCCTGTTGTTCCAACCGTTTCTGGTAGTGTCCAAATCAGGAGACCTTTCATTACAAGATGTTATGAGTTATGTGTTCAGCCCATTCCTTCCTGCCCTTTTTGAGGCCAGAAACGTTTTCCGAAAGGCTGATAAGCCTCAATTATCTCACGCTATCATTGATCATTGGAGCAAAGGTGTCAAGTGACGGCATCGCAGATTCTGCTCTAAAAACTGAACATTATGTCCTTGACGGAGGCTCCTTGCTGCATCGTTTACTGTGGAAGACAGGAGACGGTTATGGTGCAATAGCGCAAGCATATGGAGACTTCACCATTATGCTTCGGCAACCGTGGTCTTTGATGGTTATGGTGG